>NC_054071.1:6666319-6727545 GCF_017639655.2 Falco naumanni
CCCCCCATCCCCCCGCTGGGAGCAGGTGCGGGAGCTGCAGGGGGGGACCCGCCTGTGTCATGGCTCTGCGCGCGTGTGTCCCCCCCCCCCGCTGTCACCCCGTCTGCCGGTCTGGCCGGGCGCCCTTGGGGGGGGGGCGGGACGACGACATTTTTTGGGGGGTGGGGGAGGGGATTTGCAGGGGTCAGCGCCCCGACCCAGCCCCCCCCGGGACCCCAAGGTGGGGGGAGGGGCTGTGCCGCTCACTGACACCCATCCCCCCCCCCCCCCCCCGAATTCTCCCCCCCCCCCCCCCCAGGTCAGACCGGGACAGCTCCAGGACAGTGAGGTCAGTACTGCCCCTCCCCCCATGCCCTTTGACCCCACCCCTCCCCCACCCCATCCCCGGACGCCTGGGTCCAATCCCTGGGGCATGGGGGAGGTGTTGTTGGATGGCAGCAGACTCAGCGTGTCACGACAGACCTGGCATGTCGTGACAGGGCCCGGCCTGTTGCAATAGGGCTGTTGCATCGTGACGGGGACGATATATTGCGACAGGGTTGAGCTGTCGCGACAGGATCCAGCCAGTTACAATGGAGCAGATGTGTCAGGTATTGCAATGGGGCTGGCCTGTCGTGACAGGACAGGCCCAATGCAATAGGGCTGATGCCCGCATATCGTGACAGAGCGAGAGCCAGTGTGTTGCAATAGGGCTGATGTGTCATGACGAAGGTGACGACAGGCCCCCACCGTGCTGTGCTGTGATGTCATAATGCCCCGTCATGTCGTGACGGGCCTGCTCATGTCGCGACAGGGCGGGGGGGGGCGGAAAGCGCGTTGCCAGGGTGGCGGGCGCACGCGGGGCGGTTGCCAGGCGACGGCGCAGGCGGTGGGTGACAGCGATGACAGCGCCGGGGGAGGCGTGACAGCGGGGGGGGGGGGGGGGGGGGGCGGGGAGGGACGTCACCATGGCAACCAGGGATCCGCCCCCGGCGCCGTGTGCCCCCTCCCCCCCCCAGGATCTTGGGGGGGGCCGGCCCCGCCCTGCGGGTGACACGAGGCCACGGCGGAGTGTGCGAAGGCGTGCAACGCCGTGCAAGGGTGCAATGCGAGTGTGCAACGCCGTGCGAGGGTGTGCAGCGCCGTGCAAGGGTGCAATGTGAGCGTGCAACACCGTGCGAGGGTGTGCAACGCCGTGCAAGGGTGCAATGCGAGCGTGCAACACCGTGCGAGGGTGTGCAACGCCGTGCAAGGGTGCAATGCGAGCGTGCAACACCGTGCGAGGGTGTGCAACGCCGTGCAAGGGTGCAATGTGAGCGTGCAACACCGTGCGAGGGTGTGCAGCACCGTGCAAGGCAATGTAATCTTGTGGGTCAGTGTGCAAGGCTGTGCGAGGGCGTGCAATGCCGTGCAACCCTGTGCCACCCTGTGCGTGGGTGTGCAAGGCTGTGCAAGGGTGCAATGCAAGTGTGCAATGCCATGCAAGGGAGTGCAACCCAGTGCGTGGGTGTGCAAGGGCATGCAATGCCGTGCAACCCTGTGCCGCGCTGTGCGTGGGTGTGCAATGCCGTGCAACATCACGTGATGCCGCGCAAGGGTGTGTAAGGCCGTGCAACGCCATGCAAGGGTGTGCAATCTGGCGGGTCAGTGTGCAAGGCCGTGCAAGGGCATGCAATGCCGTGCAACCCTGTGCCACCCTGTGCGTGGGTGTGCAATGCCATGCAACATCACGTGATGTCGCGCAAGGGTGTGCAAGGGCGTGCAACGTTGTGCAACATTGTGCATGGGTGTGCAATGCCGTGCAAGGCTGTGCAGCCCCGCGCGTGGGCGTGCAAGGCCATACACACGCGTGTGCGAGGCTGCCCTGTCCCACGTGCCAGGGGGACCCTCCCCCCCCCCCCCCCCCGGCTCGCACGTGGGCCTCTCACGCCCATCCTCGTGTAAGGCTGTGCCCCCCCCCGCCCGCCCCCCCCCCCCCCCCCCTTCCGGGCAGGAATTCCGGGCTGTGATGAGTTTGCCAGGCCTGAGAGGCCGGACACTGGATCCCTGATCCCAGACACTGGATCCCCGATCCCGGACACCGGGGTCCCAGCGTGACCCCCTCCCCCCTCGGATCCACCATGATGTGAGTGTCGGCCCCCCCCCAGGGGGGGGCTGGGGGCACCCGGATTCCTGGGTCCCTTTTGGGTGGGGTGGGGGGTGGGGAGAGCCTGGACCCGCCGCTACGGGGCTGATCCCCCCCCAGATCCTTGGGGATCCACTGGATCCTGCTGCCCCCCACCCCCGCCGTGTCCCTTCCCCTCCCCACCCCGCCCCACTCGTGTCCCCCTCCCCGTGTCCGTGTGTCCGTCCCCCCCCCTCCGGTTCTTGACTCGTGTTTTCTCTCTCTCCCCCTCCCCCCCCCCGGTCTGTCCGGCTTCCCCCCCCCGCCCCTCCCCCCACTGTCCGTCTGTCCCCACCCCACCCCCGTCTGTGTCCCCCTCCCCATGTCCGTCTGTCCCCCCACGTTCATCCATCCCCCCCATTCCCTCCCCCCCGTCCATCTGCCTGTCCCTCCCACTGACCCCCCCCCCCCCACACCACCCCTTGACCCCCCCCCTCCCCCCCATTGACCCCCCCCCATCTGTGTCCCCCCTCCCCCGTCCTGCCCCTCCCCCCTCCAGGTGCCACCCATGGGTGCTCTTGGCTGCTCCAACCTCCCCCCCACCCGCAGGTAAGAGCCCCTCCCCCACCCCAGACGCCTGGGTTCCCCTGGGGGTCCTGCCCCCCCCCCCCCGCCCCTTCTCAGGCCCTATAGGAGCCATATGGACCCTGCTGGGTGCCATAGAGGCTGTACAGAGCCCTATGGGGCAGTATAGGGGCTGTACGGTGCTATATAGGTGCTATATAGGCTGCCGAGAGCCCCACAGGGCAGTATAGGGGCTGTATGGTGCTGTATGGGCTATACAGAGCCCTGTGGGGCAGTATAGGGGCTATACAGTCTGTACAGAGCCCCACAGGGCAGTATAGGGGCTGTACGGTGCTATACAGTCTGTACAGAGCTCCACGGGACAGTATAGGGGCTGTATGGTGCTATATGAGCCATACAGAGCCCCACAGGGCAGTATAGGGGCTGTACAGTGCTATATGAGCCATACAGAGTCCTACAGAGCAGTATAGGGGCTGTACAGTCTGTATAGAGCCCTACAGGGCAGTATAGGGGCTGTACGGTGCTATATGAGCCATACAGAGCCCCACAGTGCAGTATAGGGGCTGTACAGTGCTATATGAGCCATACAGAGTCCTACAGGGCAGTATAGGGGCTGTACGATGCTATATGAGCCATACAGAGTCCTACAGGGCAGTATAGGGGCTGTACAGTGCTATACAGTCTATACAGAGCCCCACAGGGCAGTATAGGGGCTGTACGGTCTGTATAGAGCCCCACAGGACAGTATAGGGGCTGTACGTACCTTATGTGCCGTGGGGGCCCCCTGGGTGCTATAGGGGCCCTGTGGACCCCTCACCCCGGGTGGCACAGACCCCTTGCAGGTGGTATGGGGGCTATAATGACCCCCCCATCCCCCCGGGGCAGTATAGGGGGGTATAGCCCCCTGGGCTGTGGAGGGGTTATGGAGACCCTATGGCTAATAGAGGGGTTGTACGGACCCCCGGGCCCTGGGGCTATATGGCTCCTATATCTAGGTACTGTATAGGATGTATAGGGGCTCCTTGTGGCTCCTCAGGGCTCCATAGGGACCATGTGGATCCCCATAGGCTTCTAGGGGCTGTATGGATCCCCAGGAATCTATAGGGCCTGTATGAATCCCCAGGGATCTGTAGGGGCTGTAGGGATCTCAAGGGATCTATAGGGGCTATACGGACCCCAGAGACCTATAGGAGCCCTCATAGATCCTTGGGGGACTTATAGAGGCCCTTGTAGATCCCTGGGCCATAGGAATCCTCAGGGATTTATAGGGGCTGTATGGATCCCTGGGAATCTATAGGGGCCACATGGATCCCCAGGGATCTATAGGGGCCGTAGGGATCTCAAGGGATCTATAGGGGCTATACGGACCCCAGAGACCTATAGGAGCCCTTGTAGATCCCTGGGGGACCTACAGAGGCCCTTGTAGATCCCTGGGCCATAGGAATCCTCAGGGTTCTATAGGGGCCCTATAGGTTCCCCAGGGATCTATAGGCGGCCATACGGGGCCTGGGTCCTCCCCCGGCTGTTGGGGGGGGGGTGTTTGGGGGCGGTTGCCGTGGCGACGCCCGGTTATTTTGGGGAGAGGGCGGTGACGTAGCGGGAGGGGGCGGGGCCAGCGCCGGGGACCCAGGCGTCCGGGACACCCCCCACCCCCCCCCCCCGTCCATCACCCCGCCGCGTCGCCACGGCAACCGCAACCTCGGCAACGCGCCGGCCCCGCCCCCGCCCGCCGCGTCTCCATGGCAACCGCCAGCCCGCCGGAGGGGGGGCGGGGGGGCGGGGGGGGGGGGTCGAGCGGCGCGCTCCGCGCATGCGCCTGGGGCAGGCGAGCCCACTGCCCCAGGGACCCCACCTTGGGGGGGGGGGGGCAAGACCCCCATTTCAGTCGGGGCAGCCCCCCCTTTAAAAATAAAAATTGGGGGGGGTCTCCATCGTGGACCCAGGCATCCGGGCCCCCCTCTTCTTAATGTTGGGGGGGGGGGCGAGACCCCTCTTTCTACCTCAGAAGGACCCGCGCCTGTGTGTGTCCCCCCCCCCCCGGGCGTCCCCCGGCCCCCCCTCCCCACGCAGGCGCAAACGGCTCCACCGGCCGCCGGGGCCCTGTGGGTGCAGCTGCTGCAGAGCCGCCCCCCCCCCCCCCCCCCGCCCCCCACCCAAACAACCCCGGGGACTCCCCGCCCCCCCACCCCGTGACCCCCCACCCCGTGGGGGTCTCCCCGCCTCCGTGGGTGCCCCCCCCCCGCCATGTGGTGCCTGCAGTGCACCGCCGACCGGCGGCGGGGTCCGCTCCGGCAGCGCCTGCTGCACGGGTGAGTTGGGGACCCCCCCGGGACCCCCCCCCAAAATCTTTTACACCCCCCTCATACACCCCCCCCCCCCCAAACACCCCCCCCCCCCCCCCCATCATCATTTACCTCACCCAAACCATCGGGGACCCCCTGTGCGCCTTCCCTGCCCCCCCCCCCCCCGGGTTGCCCACCCCACCCCCGGGCTTGCCCCTCCCCCTCGGGTTTGGGCCCCCCCCGGATTTCCTGCACTCCCCCCCCCCCCCCCGCCGGATTACCCCCCCTCCCCCATTCCTGGACGCCTGGGTCCCCAGCAAGGGCGGGGGCACGGATGCCTGGGTCCCCCCGGGGCTGGGGGGAGGGGCTGCCTGTGTCCCTGTGTCCCCACGTCCGTGTGTCCCCATGTATGTTCTGTGTCCGTGTGTCCCATGTCCCATGTCCATGTATGTCCTGTGTCCCATGTCCCATGTCCATGTATGTCCTGTGTCCATGTACCTGTGCCCCTCTGTGTCCGTGTGTCCACTTATATCCAATGTCCCTGTGTCCCTGTGTCCCCAGGTCTGTGTCCACATATGTCCCCATACGTCCCATGTCCATGTGTCCCTGTGTCCCCAGGTCTGTGTCCACATATGTCCCCATACGTCCCCATGTCCATGTGTCCCTGTGTCCCCAGGTCTGTGTCCACATATGTCCCCATACGTCCCCATGTCCATGTGTCCCTGTGTCCCCAGGTCTGTGTCCACATATGTCCCCATACGTCCCATGTCCATGTGTCCCTGTGTCCCCAGGTCTGTGTCCACATATGTCCCCATACGTCCCATGTCCATGTGTCCCTGTGTTCCCAGGTCTGTGTCCACATATGTCCCCATACGTCCCATGTCCATATGTCCCGTGTTGGTCATATCCCTGTGTCCTCATGTCCCTGCATCCTTGTGTCTCCTGTCCGTGTGTCCAGGTATGTCTGTGTGTCCCCATGTATGTCCTGTATCTCTGTGTCCCCATGTCCCAGTGTCCATGTGTCCCTATGTCTGTGTCCACGTATGTCCCATGTCCCCCTGTCCCTGTGTCCCTGTGTCCCCATGTCTGTGTCCACATATGTCCCATGTGTCCCTATGTCTGTGTCCACGTGTCCCATGTCCCCCTGTCCCTGTGTCCCCATGTCTGTGTCCACATATGTCCCATGTGTCCCTATGTCTGTGTCCACATGTGTCCCATGTCCCCCTGTCCCTGTGTCCCTGTGTCCCCATGTCTGTGTCCACATATGTCCCATGTGTCCCTATGTCTGTGTCTGCATGTGTCCCATGTCCCCCTGTCCCTGTGTCCCTGTGTCCCCATATGTCCCGTGTGTCCCTATGTCTGTGTCCACATGTGTCCCATGTCCCCCTGTCCCTGTGTCCCTGTGTCCCCATGTCTGTGTCCACATATGTCCCATGTGTCCCTATGTCTGTGTCCACATGTGTCCCATGTCCCCCTGTCCCTGTGTCCCTGTGTCCCTGTGTCCCCATGTCTGTGTCCACATATGTCCCATGTGTCCCTATGTCTGTGTCCACATGTGTCCCATGTCCCCCTGTCCCCCTGTCCCTGTGTCCCCAGGTCTGTGTCCACATATGTCCCCATACGTCCCATGTCCCTGTGTCCCTGTGTCCCCATGTCTGTGTCCACATATGTCCCCATACGTCCCATGTCCATGTGTCCCGTGTTGGTCATATCCCTGTGTCCCCATGTCCTGTCCCCCTGTCAGTTGTGTCCACGTGCCCCCATGCTGGTCATGTCTCCATGTCCTTCTGTCTCCATGTCCATGTGTCCCATCTCTGTGTCCCCCCGTGTCTCTGTCCCCATGTCAGCCATGTCCATGTGTCCCGTGTCCCATGTCCCTATGTCCCATGTCCATGTGTCTGTGCTTCCTGACGTCCCCATGGTCCCTGCTTAGGTGACTTCAGGCTGTTTGAGGGATCTGGGGTGGCCTCGGGGGGGGCCTTGAGGCTGTTTGGGGGGTCTCGGCGAGATCTGGGGGGGGGTCTCAGGGGGTTTGGGGGGCTCCCGACATGGGGGTGACGTGGTGTCCCCGCAGCGTGGATGGCGAGGCGCCAGGCAGCGAGGGTGGGGGTCCAGTGCCTGACAGCCCCGGGCGACCCCCCCCCATACCGTGGCCTCCCCCAGCCGGCCCCCCAAGGGCCGGGGGGATCCGGGGGGGGCCCTGGGGGGGGGCTCCCCGGGTTTGGCCTGGCCCCGGCTGCCACCCCAGCCCGCCAGCGTGGCCCTGCGCAAGCAGGAGGAGGAGGAGGAGAGCAAGAGGCCGAAGGCTCTGAGCGACAGCTATGAGCTCTCCACCGACCTGCAGGACAAGAAGGTACCTTGGGGACACCCAGTGACACCCCCAGCACCCCCCTGTGATGGTCCCCAGCCCCATCTGCGATGGTCCCCAGCCTCACGTGATGGTCCCCAGCCCCGTGTGATGGTCCCCAGCCCCATCTGCGATGGTCCCCAGCCCCGTGTGATGGTCCCCAGCCCCGTGTGTGACCCCAGATGGTCACTGTCACCGCCTGAGGCCCCATCCTCATGCAAGGCCACCGTGCCCCCGCCCCGCTGCCGTCCCTCTTTCCCCGGGTGTTGCCTCACCTGTGTCCTTCTCCTGCCCTGGCCCCTCCCTGGCCACCTCTGGCACCCTGATGTGTCCCCATCCCTATGTCCTGATCCACATCCCCATCTCCGTGTCCCCGTCCCCATGCCACCCATATCCTCATCAATGTCCCCATCAATGTCCCCATCTCCATGTCACCATCCCCACGTCCCCATCCCTATGTCCTGATCCACATCCCCATCTCTGTGTCCTTGTCACCATCTCCATGTCCCCATCCTCATGTCCTCTGTATCTCCATCCCTGTTCCCATCAATGTCCCCATCCCCATGTCCCCATCTCCATGTCCCTGTTCCCATCAATGTCCCCATCCCCATGTCCATGTCCTAATCCATGTCCCCATCTCCGTGTCCCTGTCCCCATCAACGTCCCCATCCCCACGTCCTCATCTCCGTGTCCCTGTCCTCATCTCCTTGTCCCCATCCCCATGTCCCTCTTATCTCCATCCCCGTGTCCCCATCCCCGTGTCCTGATCCACGTCCCCATCTCCATGTCCCTGTCCCCATCAACATCCCCATCCCCACATCCCTATCTCCGTGTCCCTGTCCTCATCTCCTTGTCCCCATCCCCTTGTCCCCCTTACCTCCATCCCTGTCCCCATCCCCATGACCCCATCCCTATGTCCTGATCCATGTCCCCATCTCCGTGTCCCTGTCCCCATCGATGTCCCCAACCCCACGTCCCCATCTCCGTGTCCCTGTCCTCATCTCCTTGTCCCCATCCCCACGTCCCTCTTATCTCCATCCCCGTGTCCCCATCCCCGTGTCCTGATCCACGTCCCCATCTCCATGTCCCTGTCCCCATCAATGTCCCCATCCCCATGTCCATGTCCTGATCCATGTCCCCATCTCCGTGTCCCTGTCCCCATTGATGTCCCCATCCCCACGTCCCCATCTCCATGTCCCTGTCCCCATCCCCATGTCCCCATCCCCATGTCCTAATCCATGTCCCCATCTCCGTGTCCCTGTCCCCATCGATGTCCCCGTCCCCACGTCCCCATCTCCGTATCGATGTCCCCATCCCCACGTCCCCATCTCTGTGTCCCTGTCCTCATCTCCTTGTCCCCATCCCCTTGTCCCCCTTATCTCCATCCCTGTCCCCATCCCCGTGTCCTGATCCACATCCCCATCTCCATGTCCCTGTCCCCATCAACGTCCCCAACCCCACGTTCCCATCCCAATGCCCTGATCCACATCCCCATCTCTCCCCGTGTCCCCCCCCACGTCCCCTCCCGTGTCGTTCCCCCCCCCCCCCCCCCCCAGGTGGAGATGCTGGAGCGCAAATACGGGGGCTACTTCCGCACGCGCCGCGCCGCCCGCACCATCCAGGCCGCCTTCCGCCGCTACCGCATGGCCCAGAAGTTCGAGCGGCTGCGCAGCGAGGGGGGGCGCGCCCGCCGCCTGGCCCTCCCCAGCCTCCGCCTCCAGTTTTCCTTTGAGGAATACGACCGCGGACCCCCAGCCCCCGCCCCGGGACCCCCCCCCGCCGCCTCCCCCTTATTTCCAAGGCAAACCTGCCTCGCTGGACGAGGGGGTGTTGGGGGGACCCCGAAGGGCACCTCGATACGGGGGGTCTTGCCGGGCTGGTTTGGATGGGGGGGGTGGTCCCGCCGAGGGGTCGACGGCGGGGGGGGGGGGCCGGGGTGGGGGGCGCTGGCAGCCCCCCCCGGCAGCTCTCGGCCTCTGCTGACTTTGGGCCCGGAGGAGCTGACCTGGAGGAGGCCTTTGCGCAGCAGGTAGGGGTCATGGGGGGTCGTGGGGGTCATGGGGGGTCATGGGAGGCCACGGGGGTCATGGGGGCAGTGGGCATCACAGGGGGCACGGGGGTCACAAGGGCCATGGGGGGTCATGGGGGTCACAGGGGCCATGGGGGGTCATGGGGGTCACAGGGGTCATGGGGGATCATGGGGACAGGGGGCATGGGGGTCCCAAGGGCCATGGGGGTCACAGGGGTCATAGGTCTATGGGGGGGGTCCCAGGGGAGATGGAGGCCGCAGGAGCTGGGGGGTTACGGGGTCACGGGGGTCCCAGGGGGCTGGGGGAAGGGGATGTGGGGGTCACCAGGACCCTCGGGGGGGGGGGTCCCGGGGAGTTGGGGGGCTGACAGGGGGGTGTCTGTCTCGGCAGGTGAAGTCCTTGGCTGCTTCCATCGATGAGGCGCTGGGGGGGGGGCGAGGGGTTCCCTCGGGGGCCTCGGCCCCCCCCCGCGGGTGACAGCGCTGCCACCTCCACCAGCGACGTCACCCTCTACCTGGATGAGGGGCTCCCCGGCTCCCCCCGCTCCCCCGAGCGGCCCCCCAGCCCCGAGCCCCCCCCCCGAAACCGGGGGTCCCCCCCCACCCCCCGCCCCACCGCCCCCGCCACCGCCTCCCACCAACCCCCCTGGCCCGGCTGAACGCTGGGGGGGTCCTGAAGACCCTCCTCGCCGCGGCCCCCCCTGCTTGGAGTGCCGGGGGCGGGGGGGCGGCGGCGGGGGGCACCCCCCTTTGCTGACGGTCGAGCCCCCCAGCGACAGCTCGGCCGACCTCAGCGACCGCTCTGACCGGGGCTCCATCAACCGGGGGGGTCCTTACGAACCCGAAGGGGCCGGGGGGGGCACGTTGCCCCGTAGTGGACCCCCCCATCGCTGCTTCCACCCCGAAGCCCCCCCCCGCACCTCCCCCTGCCCCCCCGCCGCCCCCCGCCGCCGAGGAGGGCTCGGAGGGGGACAACGAGAGCTTGGGGAGCAGCTCCAACTCCAACGAGACCCTCAACTGCTCCTCGGGCTCCTCATCCCGCGACAGCCTGCGACGCCCCCCCCCGCCCCCCCCCCCCACCTCCTGCTGCCCCCCCGCAGCCCCCAGGTCCCTCTGGACCCCCCGGCAAAGCCACATACCAGCGGGAACCGCGGCAGAGCTGGGACTCGCCGGCGCTCAACAATGACGTGGTGCAACGCCGGCAGTATCGCATCGGCCTCAACCTCTTCAACAAGTGAGGGGGCGAAGGAAAATCGGGGGGCTGGGGGGGGCGGCGGCACCGTGGCGGACGTGGGGTGGGGTCTGGTGGCCCTATAGTGGGACTACGTGGTGGTCTGGGTGAGCCTATGGAAGGGTTAGGGTGAGGTTCTTGGTGGCCCTGTGGTGGAAGCAGGGTGATGTTCTAGGTGCCCCTATGGTGTGGACACGGTGATGTTCTAGGTGCCCCTATGGTATGGACATGGTGATGTTCTAGGTCACCCTGTGGTATGGACATGGTGATGTTCTAGGTTCCCCTATGGTATGGACACGGTGATGTTCTAGATGACCCTATGGTGTGGACACGGTGATGTTCTAGATGACCCTATGGTGTGGACACGGTGATGTTCTAGATGACCCTATGGTGTGGACGTGGTGATGTTCTAGATGACCCTATGGTATGGACACAGTGATGTTCTAGGTCACCCTGTGGTATGGACACGGTGATGTTCTAGATGACCCTATGGTGGGGACACGGTGATGTTCTAGGTCACCCTGTGGTATGGACACGGTGATGTTCTAGATGACCCTATGGTGGGGACACGGTGATGTTCTAGGTCACCCTGTGGTATGGACACGGTGATGTTCTAGATGACCCTATGGTGGGGACACGGTGATGTTCTAGGTCACCCTGTGGTATGGACACGGTGATGTTCTAGATGACCCTATGGTGGGGACACGGTGATGTTCTAGGTCACCCTGTGGTATGGACATGGTGATGTTCTAGATGACCCTATGGTGTGGACACAGTGATGTTCTAGGTCACCCTGTGGTATGGACACGGTGATGTTCTAGATGACCCTATGGTGTGGACACGGTGATGTTCTAGGTCACTCTATGGTATGGACACGGTGATGTTCTAGATGACCCTATGGTGGGGACACGGTGATGTTCTAGGTGACCCTATAGAGAAGATTGTCATCTTAGGTGACCCTACAACCAAAAGATGATGATGTTTAGGTGACTCCATAGATGCCAGAGTGACCCTATAGCCAGGAGAAGGTGACGTTCTAGGTCAGTCTATAACCAGGGTGAAAAAATGAGCCCCACGGCCGTCGGGGTGACCCTGTGCCCAACACCTTTGTAGGAAACCAGAAAAGGGGATCCAGTACCTGATCGAGAGGGGCTTCCTCTCGGACACCCCTGTGGGGGTGGCCCACTTCATCCTGGAGAGGAAGGGCTTGAGCCGGCAGATGATCGGCGAGTTCCTCGGCAATCGCCAGAAGCAATTCAACCGCGACGTCCTCGAGTAAGGAGCGGGGTACACGTCGGGATGGGGTGGGATACGCGTCGGGATGGGGTGGGATGCGCTCAGGGGTTCCCACCAGGACTGAGGCCATCTTCTGTCTTGGGGGGGGTGGGGGTCTCCTGCAGCTGTGTGGTGGATGAGATGGACTTCTCCGGGATGGAGCTGGATGAGGCGCTGCGGAAGTTCCAGTCCCACATTCGGGTGCAGGGGGAGGCCCAGAAGGTTGAGCGCTTGATTGAGGCCTTCAGGTGAGGGATGGTGATGGGTCCCTGTCCCCACCCTGCCTCCCCCGTCCCCAGGAAGGGGTTCTAGGTGACCCTATGGATCGAGAGGGAGTTGCTCGGGGTGGTGGCCCATGTGCCATGGGGCGATGTTCTAGGTGTCCCTATGGATCGAGAGGGAGTTGCTAGGGGTGGTGGCCCATGTGCCATGGGGCGATGTTCTAGGTGTCCCTATGGATCGAGAGGGAGTTGCTCGGGGTGGTGGCCCATGTGCCATGGGGCGATGTTCTAGGTGACCCTATGGATCGAGAGGGAGTTGCTAGGGGTGGTGGCCCATGTGCCATGGGGCGATGTTCTAGGTGACCCTATGGATCGAGAGGGAGTTGCTAGGGGTGGTGGCCCACACGTGCCATGGGGTGATGTTCTAGGTGACCCTGGGGATTGAGAGGGAGGTGCTAGGGGTTGTGGCCCATGTGCCATGGGGTGAAGTTCTTGGTGACCCTGTGGACCGAGTGGGGGGTATTGGGGTTGGTGGCCCACACGGGACCAGCCAATGTTCTAGGTGACCCTATAGAGTGGGAGGACATTAGAGACGATGGCCTGGACCACACCGGGACTGCTGTGGGGTGCAAAGGCCATCCCAACCACGTGGGGATGGCTGTGGGGCACCCTGACCCCATGGGCCGTGGGGATTGTCCACCCCGCAGCCAGCGCTACTGCGTGTGTAACGCGGCCCTGCTGCGCCAGTTCCGCAACCCGGACACCATCTTCATCCTGGCCTTCGCCATCATCCTCCTCAACACCGACATGTACAGCCCCAGCGTCAAGGCCGAGCGCAAGATGAAGCTGGAGGACTTCATCAAGAACCTCCGAGGTGAGGACTGCGGTCCCGTCTTGTCTCCCTGCCCCCGGTGTCGCGTTGTGTGTCCCCCCCCCACGCCCCGCTCAGGAATGCGGGTTCTAGAGCAGGGGCTGGGTGTCGCACAGGGGTGGACAATGGGGAGGACATCCCCCGGGACATGCTCGTGGGCATCTACCAGCGCATCCAGAGCCGGGAGCTGCGTACCAATGACGACCACGTGTCCCAGGTCCAGGCTGTAGAGCGCATGATCGTCGGCAAGAAGCCGGTGGGTTCACTCAAGGGATGGGATGAGTTCTAGGTGACCCAAGGGGGAAGTTCTAGGTGACCCTATGGGGGGACGCTCTAGGTGACCCGGGAGGATGGTCTGGGTGACCCAAGGGGGAAGTTTTAGGTGACACTATGCGGGGACGCTCCAGCTGACCAATGGGGGATGTTCTAGATGACCCAAGGGGGAAGTTCTAGGTGACACTATGCGGGGACGCTCCAGCTGACCAATGGGGGACGTTCTAGATGACCCAAGGGGGAAGTTCTAGGTGACCCTATGGGGGGACGCTCCAGCTGACCAATGGGGGACGTTCTAGATGACCCAAGGGGGAAGTTCTAGGTGACACTATGGGGGGACGCTCCAGCTGACCAATGGGGGACGTTCTAGATGACCCAAGGGGGAAGTTCTAGGTGACACTATGCGGGGACGCTCCAGCTGACCAATGGGGGACGTTCTAGATGACCCAAGGGGGAAGTTCTAGGTGACACTATGCGGGGACGCTCCAGCTGACCAATGGGGGACGTTCTAGATGACCCAAGGGGGAAGTTCTAGGTGACACTATGGGGGATGCTCTAGGTGACCCCAGGGCTGGGACCCCAGTGTTGAGGGTGCCGTGGCCATGGAGTGGGAGGTGGTGGCTGTGTCCTGCTGAGGCCCAGCCCCGGCGCTGAGCCCCCCCTGTCCCCAGGTGCTGTCCCTGCCCCACCGGCGCCTGGTGTGCTGCTGCCAGCTCTACGAGGTCCCCGACCCCAACCGGCCCCAGCGCCTGGGGCTGCACCAGCGCGAGGTCTTCCTCTTCAACGACCTGCTGGTGGTGAGCTGGACCTCTGGGTCCCCTGAAGAGTAGGGGTGTCCCTGGGGTGGGATGGGGGTCACCCGTGAGGAGTCAAGGGGTCTCGCAGGTGCCTGGCTCCCCACCCTGGTGACCCAGTGGCCCCGGCAGGTGACGAAGATCTTCCAGAAGAAGAAGATCCTGGTGACCTACAGCTTCCGCCAGAGCTTCCCCCTCGTTGAGATGCACATGCAGCTCTTCCAGAATGCCTGTGAGCCCCACAGCCTGCCCCACTGCCCCACAGCCCCTTCAGGGGTGGTTCTTCTGCCCCTGTGGTCCCATGGGGTCCACCACCAGATGTCCCTTTGCCCTATGGGGTCCACCATGGAGTGTCTTCCATTGGATGTCCCATGCTGTCACCCATGGGGTGTTCCTTACCCCATGGTGTCCCCCACTGGATGTCCAGCTGCCCCAGGGTGTCCCCCATAAGATCTCCCATGGTGTCCCCCACTGGATGTCCCATGCTGTCACCCATGGGGTGTTCCTCACCCCAGGGCGTCCCCCATAAGATCTCCCATGGTGTCCCCCACTGGATGTCCCATGCTGTCACCCATGGGGTGTTCCTCACCCCAGGGCGTCCCCCATAAGATCTCCCATGGTGTCCCCCACTGGATGTCCCATGCTGTCACCCATGGGGTGTTCCTCACCCCAGGGTGTCCCCCATAAGATCTCCCGTGGTGTCCCCCACTGGATGTCCCATGCTGTCACCCATGGGGTGTTCCTCACCCCAGGGCGTCCCCCATAAGATCTCCCATGGTGTCCCCCACTGGATGTCCCATGCTGTCACCCATGGGGTGTTCCTCACCCCAGGGTGTCCCCCATAAGATCTCCCGTGGTGTCCCCCATTGGATGTCCCATGGTGCCCTCATGGGACATGTCCCCCCATGGGATGCTCCCCTACCCCACAGCACCTCCTGTGGGATACCTCCTCTCCTGGCCCCCCGAACCCCATGACCTCTGACCCCCCCCCCCCAACCCCTCAGATTACCAGTTTGGGATCAAGCTGCTGTCAGCGGCGCCGGGTGGGGAGAGGAAGGTCCTGATCGTCTTCAACGCCCCGAGCCCGCAGGACCGGCTGCGCTTCGCCAGCGACCTCCGCGAGTCCGTGGCCGAGGTGCAGGAGATGGAGAAGTACCGCGTGGAGGGTGAGCGGGGCACTGGGAGCGCTGGGATGGGCAACTGGATGGGGAATGGGACCACTGAGGGAACTGGGATGGGCACTGGGGACACTGGGAATGCTTGGATTGGCACTGGAATGGTTCTTGGCGTCAGTTGGGTGGGGAGTGGGGGATTGGGGGAACTGGGATGGTTCCTGGGGTCACCTGGATGGGGACTGGGGACACTGGGACAGATACTGTGGGCACTGGGAGCGCTGCAACGTCCACCGGGGTGTTCAATGGAGGCATTTTGATGGGGACCAGGAATGTTGGGGCACACTGGGGGGGGCACTGGGATGACTGGGGCCATTGTGTGTGTGTGTCCTGCAGCGGAGCTGGAGAAGCAGAAGGGGGTGTCGGGGGCACGGGGGGGGGGACCCCCCCGCGAAGCCCTCAACGGGCTGAGCCGCAGCAGCCTGGAGGACGCGTTCGGGGCCGGCGAGGGGCTCAAGCGCAGCGCCCTCAGCAGCTCCCTGCGGGACCTCTCCGACGGCGGTGAGACTGGGGGGGGGGGGCACCGGGGGGGGTGGGGTGGGGTCCCTGGGGGGTGTAGGGTCCCCGGGGAGGGCATTGGGGGGGCCCTGGAGGGGATTTGGGGTGCTCTGAGGGGGGATTTGGGGTCTTGGGGAGGGGGCAGGTAGGGGGGTCTGGGGGGGGGGGGCAGTTAGGGTCCCATGGGAGTGCATTTGGGGTCCCCTGGGGGGCTTTTGGGGGGGTTTAGGGGAGCCCCTGAGGGTATTGGAGTCGCCTGGGGGACATTTGGGGTGCTCTGAGAGGGGTAGGGGTCCCCTGGGGGGGTTGGGGTCCCCGAGAGGGCATTTGGGGCGCCCTGGGGGGCAGATAGGGTGGTCTGGGGGACTGTTGGGGTCCCCTGGGAGGGTATTTGGGGACCCCTTAGGGGTGCCCCCCCCATTTTGTGACACACATCCCCCCCCCCAATTGTGTGCCCCCCCCTCACTGTGTGCCCCCCCCCCCCCCCCAGGCAAGCGGGGCCGGCGAAACAGCGTGGGGTCCCTCGACAGCACCATTGAGGTGAGTTGGGGGGGCGGGGACTGCCACAAACCACTCCCCCTTTAAGCCCCGCCCCAGAGCCCCTTTGCCCTTAGAGAAAGGCCGGGGCTTGTGCGAGGGGTGGTGCTTAATCTAGAGGGGTGTGGCTTGTGCAGGGAGAGGGCGGGGTTTCCTCCAGGGGGTGTGGCTGTACAGCAATGGGATGGGGCCGTGTCTGAGGGGGTGCGGCCTGCCGGCCACAGGGGCGTGGCCTGTCGGCTTGACCCCGCCCCCTCCCGCAGGGCTCCATCATCAGCAGCCCCCGGCCGCAGGCGCGGGGACCCCCGGGGGGAGCCCCCGAGGGCTACAAGCCCCCCCCCCGGCCTGTCTCCAACTCCTCCTCCTTCCTGGGGTCCCTCTTCGGCAGCCGACGGGGCAAAGGCCCCCCCGGACCCCCGCCCGGACCGGGGGGCCCCACTTCGGCTTCAGCCTCCTCTTCCTCGGCTTCATCCTCGCATCACCATCACCCCCCCCCCCGCGCCCGCCCCCCCGCCTCCGAGGGTCCCTCCAAGCTGCAGGCGCTGCACGCCCAGTACTGCCACGGGGCCGGGGGGGCGGCGGCAGGGGGGGGGGCCCGGCCCCCCACCGCCGCCCCCTTACCCCCAACAGCCCCCCCCTCCTTCTCGCCCTGCGCCCCCCCCGCCGCTGCCCGCCATCGCCGCCGGGGCCCCCCCTCGCTTCCACGGGGGGCCCCAACCCCCTTTGTCGGCACCCCCCCAGCAGCACGGCCCTCCCGGCGGGGGGTTCCCCCCACCGCACCCCCATTACACCTTACACCGACCTGGCAAGAGGGGAGGTGCCCCCCCCCGGCCCCCCCCGCCAGCCCCTCTCCCCCCTACCTCTCTACAGCCCTGCGCCCCCCCACCACGGGCTGCCCCACGCTTACCCCCCCGGGCCCCCCCCACACCACCACCCCCCGCCGCCCCCTGCCCCCGCCAAGCACTTTGTTTTCGGTGGGGGTGGTGGTGGGGGGGGTCCGGCTGGGGGGGCCCTGCGGGGGGGTGGCGGTGGGGTGGCCCCCCCACCCCATCACCACCATCACCACCATCACCATCATCACCACCCGCCCCCCCACTCCCCTATCCCCCCCCACCCTTCTTACCCCCCTTTGCCCCCCCCCTCGCCCCACACCCCTCTCAGCCCCCACTCCCCCGCCGGCCCCACCTCGCCCCTGGCTCAAGCCAGCCAGGGCCCCCCCAAACCCAAGGGGGGGAACCGCATCAGCACGGTGGTCTGACCGCCCACCCCCCCCTGCCCCGCCAGAGGACGGACACAACTCATGGCAGCGATGGACAGCGCCGGCATGCTGGATGCGGTGGTTATTTTTGTAAAACCCCCCCCCTTTCCCCCCCCTCCCCCTCCCCAAAAAAAAACAACACCCTGCACGTGGCTCGTGTTTGGCTGCTCACGCCTCACCCCCGCGGGGGGTCCCCCCCACCCCGCCATCCTGGGGGTCCGGCAGCGAGGATAGCCCCCTCCCCCCCCCCCCCCCGGCTCAGGCTGAATGTCACATGGCACTTTAACCCCCCCCTCCCCTTCCAGCCCCCCCCCACCCCCCAAAAAAACGCCTGGGTCCCCTTTGCGGGCAATACCCGGCGGCTGCAGACCCAGGGATGCGCACGGGGGGGACCCCGGCGTCAGGACCCCCCCCCCCCCAACCCGGGAGGACCCAGGCCCCCCGGGCCCGCATGCGCCCGCGCCGGGCTCTGTATATAAGAGACTGTATATTTGATGCTTCATAAACGGACCGGCCGGCCCTTGGCGTGTGACCTGCCTGCGCCCCCTTTTTTTGGGGGGGGGATGACGACGGATACAATGCACCTATAGGAGCTATAGGGGGTAGGGCTATAGGGGTCGTGGGGGGCTGCTTTAAAGGCCGGGGGGGGGGGGGGGGGGCTATACAGAGGGGGAGGTAGAGGGGTCCTGGGGCTATAGGAACCATAACAGGGACCCTGAGAGCTATAGGGGCCATAGTAGGGACCCTAGGGGCTATAGGGACCCTGAGGGCTATAGGGGCCATAGTAGGGACCTTAGGGGCTATAGGGACCCTGAGGGCTATAGGGGCCATAGTAGGGACCCTAGGTGCTATAGGGACCCTGAGGGCTATAGGGGCTGGGGAGCTATAGGGGTCACAATGGGAACCCTGGGGCTGTAGTGGCCCGAGGGCCGTAGGGGCCGTAATCGAGGCGCAGGGGCTATAGGGGCTATAGGTGCCGCTGGGTGGGGCAGGAAGGGCGGTGAAGGCACAGGGGGCGGTGCGATGTGGGCGGGGCTGCCCTGGCCCCGCCCCCGCCGGCCGTGGCCCCGCCCCTCGCCCCGCGGGCGGACGGCAGCGCACGCGCGCTGCGCCCCTTTAAACGTGCACAAGCAGCCCCGGCTCCTGCGCTGACCCAGCCGCGGAGGCGAGGATCCCTCCGCCGCCGGGAGGGGGCGGAGCTTGTGGACTATTTCTCCCTCGGTCCTCCCCCTCCCCCGCCTCCCGCCGGCCGAATCGCGGCGGTGGCCGTGGCGTACTGGGGGGTGTCGTCGCCCCCTCTTCCGCTGTGGCGCCCTCGCAGGCGGCGTCGGCGGTGTCGCCGCGCTCAACGCCCTCCCTTCCCGCGGCGGAAGGAGACAGCGTCGTGAGGGGAGCCGCAGCACCGCCCGGGGCGGTGTGCGCTGCCGCGCCTGCGCAGTGTGTGCGTGCGCGCGGGGCGGGGGGGGGGCGGGGAGCGAGAGGAGGAGGGAACCCAAGATGGCGGCGGCGGCCCGGCCGGGGGGACCGGGCAGGCCTCGGGCTTGAGGCGGGCGGATCGTGGGGCCGGTGGGGGCCGTATCCCGCGGCCGGGCGGCGGCGGGGCCGGGGGGGACCGGCGGAGCAGGTCGGCGGAGGCACCCGGGCGCTCTCGTCCCCCCCCTTTCCCCGGGGTTTGGGGAGGGGGGGGGCGGCCCGGGGGCCTGTGAGGGGGCGGCCCGGGGGCCTGTGAGGGGGCGGCGGGGGCCTCCATGGCCCCCTGAGGGGGTGCCCCGCGGGTAGTGAGGGAAACCCCCCTCCCCTCGGTGGGGAGGATGGAAGAGGGGGAGCAGCAGCACGGAGGGGGCGGTTGGGCCGAGTGGGGGCCCGCCCCGGGGGGGTCCCCGCCTTGGGGCACCCCGCCACCGCCGGAGGGGGATGAGGAAACCACGCGGGGGTCGCGGCGGGGAGTGGGGGGGGGACGGAGCCCACCGGAGACGCGGTTCCCCCACGGCCGGCTGCCGGCCCCCCTAAAGCCGCGGGGGAGGAGAGGGCCTCGGCGGCCCCTCGGCTCCCCAAAGCCGGTGGGGAGCCGCGGAGTAAAGGCGGGGGGACCGGCAAGGGACCCGGTGGGCGCCCACCGGGCGAGGAGCGAAGCCCCCGCAAGACACCCGAGGAAAGGGGGGCCCGCAGCGGGGATCGCCCAGGCCCTGAGGACAAGGCCCGGAGGCCCTTTGGGGGTCCCCGCAGCGGGGGGGAAGCCCCTCGGGGTCCCCCCACCGGTGGGGACCAGCGGGGCGAGTGGGTGACGCCTTGGTTATCGGTGGCCGGTGAACCGGAGCCCCCCGAGGACTTTTTACCCCCCCCCGAATGTCCCGTCTTCGAGCCCAGCTGGGCCGAATTCAGCGACCCCCTGGGTTACATCGCCAAGATCCGCCCCATCGCCGAGAAAAGCGGCATCTGCAAGATCCGACCCCCCGCTGTGAGTAGGGGGGCGGGGGGGTGGGGGGGGTGCTGGGGGTCCCTGTCTTTCGGAGTTGTGGGGTTGGGGTTTGCTGTGGGGTACGCGCCCTCCCCTGGGGGGGTTAATTGCCCCTCCTGAGGGGGGTAACTTCTCATGGGGGGGGGTTAATCACCCCCCCCCAAGGGGGTTACCTTCCCATTTAGGGCCCGCTGGGAGGGGGTATATTGCCATTTAGGAGGGTAAGTGCCCCCCTGAGGGGAGGGTGTTTCCCTGTTTTAGGGGGCTTAATTGCCCCCCTGAGGAGTGTGTTCCCGTTTGGGGGGGGGGTAGTTACCCGTGGGTGGGGGGAATTCCCCATTTGGGGGGGGTTTAGTTACCCCTGGGTGGGGGGAATTCCCCATGGGGGGGGTGTTTAGTTAACCCTGGGTGGGGGGAGTTCCCCATGGGGGGGGGTGTTTAGTTACCCCTGGGTGGGGGGAATTCCCCATTTGGGGGTTTAGTTACCTCTCGGAGGGGTAACTCTCCATCTAGGCGGGTTAGTTATCCCCCCCCCCCCCCCCCCCCCAGCCTGCTGTGTCCTGGGTGTAAATACCCCCTCAGGGTGGGTAAATACCCCCAGTGTGCCTGTGGAGGGGGAATACCCACCTGAGCGGGGGTAGATAACCCGGGGGGATAAATACCCACCCGAGGGGGGGGAGGGGTAAATACCTGAGCTATGGGGGTCTGTACCAGCCTGGCTGGGGGGCAGATGTTTGGGCTGAGGGTGTAAATACCCCCTTCCCCCCTAACTCGGGGTAAACTCCCTTTCCCCACCCCCCCGAGCTGAGGGGGTGCCCCTGGGCCGGTGGGGGGGTGCGTGTCCCTGCTGGGGCTGGACTTTGGGGGTGCTGCACGATCCAGACCCGGGTGGGAGTGGGCAAGGGCCCCCTGCCCCCCTCCTCCCCACCCCCAGCAAGGCCCTTCGCCCACCCGCCTTGCATTGGGTAGGGGGGAGCTGACCCTAAGGAATTTGGGGTGCTCCCCTGAGGAGCGAGGGGGGTGTGTGTGGGGGGGTCTGTGTGTGTACCCCCCGCGCCCCCCCCACGCCGGCCCTCACAACAACAACAGTGACACGGCCAATATGGCTGCCACCGCCGAGCCTTTGTCTGGCGAGCGGCGGGGGGGAGCCCGGCCGGAGCCAGGGGGGTCCCTAGGTCGGGCAGCGCCCTTTGGAGGGGGGGTCCCCTGGAAGTGGGGGGCAAGTAGGAGGCTGAGGCCCCCCCGATCCCCATCAACCTCGCTCTTGCTTGCCGCCACCCCCCCCTTCCCCCTTTCGTGGGCTTGTTTCCTGTTTTGGGAAGAGAAGGTGTCCGCGTCGTGTCCCTGCTGACGGGGGGGCTGTCCCTTTGTCCCCTTTCTTACTTTGGGGGGGGGGTCCTGAACCCTTGGTTTGGGGTTGAGGGACAGGCCGAGCCGGTCCCCCCAGCTCGACGAGGTGGAGAAGGGCTTCCGGGGAGGGCTGGGCCCGGCTACACTGGCGTCACCGGCTCCCCGCATGGGCCCCCCCATCCCCCCTACAACGTGGGGTGCACACCACGGGGCTGTCCCTCATGATGGGGGGGGGGAGTATGCAGCTGCAGTGCCCCGGCCCCCCCCCCCCAAATTTGGGGTCCGTGCTGCTCTGTTCCCCTCTGGAGCCCCAGGGGCTGCCCAGCCTGTCCCTGCCCGGGTAGGAATGGGGGGGCTATTGCTGCTAACCCCCCCTCATCATCTCCCCAGGACTGGCAGCCCCCCTTCGCTGTGGAGGTGGACAACTTCAGGTTCACTCCCCGCATCCAGCGGCTCAATGAGCTGGAGGTGAGTTGGGGGGTGCTCCCTTTTCTCCTCCTCCTCCCCAGCTGATTTTTGGGGTGCACACAAGACTCACCCCCCCCCCTCATTTTTCCCCCTCTGCTGGCAGGCGCAGACCCGGGTGAAGCTGAATTATCTGGACCAGATCGCCAAGTTTTGGGAAATCCAGGGTTCCTCACTCAAGATCCCCAACGTCGAGCGACGCATCCTTGATCTCTACAGCCTCAGCAAGGTCTGGGGGGGTGTGGGGGTGGGAGTATTGAGGGGAATGCAGCTGATTTGGGGGTGCTTCATGTGTGTGTGCCCCCCACCCAGGTGGTGATAGAGGAAGGGGGATACGAGGCCATCTGCAAGGACCGGCGGTGGGCTCGGGTGGCCCAACGCCTCGCTTACCCCTCGGGTAAAAACATCGGCTCGCTGCTGCGCGCCCACTACGAGCGCATCATCTACCCCTACGAGATGTACCAGTCAGGGGCCAACCTGGTGGTGAGAAAATGGGGGGTGACTTGGCCGGGGTGGGGGTGGGGGGTGGGCTACGGGGTGCCCCCCGCCACGCTGAGGGTCCTTTCCCTTCAGCAGTGTAACACGCGGCCCTTTGAGAGCGAGGAGAAGGACCGGGAGTACAAACCCCACAGCATCCCGCTGCGCCAGTCCGTCCAGCCCTCCAAGTTCAACAGCTACGGCCGGCGGGCTAAACGCCTGCAGCAGGAGGTCAGCACCCCCAAAAAACAAACCCCCACCATGCCCGGCCCCCCCCCCCCGCCCAAGTTTCTAAGGGGGAGGTGCACCCCTTGTGACTCTGCTGTCCTGCAGCCGGAGCCGACGGAGGAGGACATCGAGAAAAACCCGGAGCTGAAGAAGCTGCAGATCTACGGGGCCGGCCCCAAGATGTTGGGGTTGGGGCTGGTGGCCAAAGACAAGACCCTGCGGAAGAAAGGTAGGGGGGGGGGAACCCCTCCGGGGGTGACTTGAGGGGCACAGGGAGGTTGCTGTGACACCCCCCCCCCCCAGATTCTTTTGTGACACACCCCCGCCCCTAATTCTTCACCCCACAGATAAAGAAGGTCCTGAGTGTCCCCCCACAGTGGTGGTGAAGGAGGAACCGGTGGGAGCCGAGGCCAAGGTGGAGCCGGTGTCTCCCCGCGCTTACCTGGAGGGGAAGGAGGAGCTGCGGCACAGCCCTGAGCCCTGCACCAAAATGACCATGCGCCTGCGCCGCAGCCACAGCAACAGCCAGTTTGTAAGTACCCCCACGCTGTGGGGCAGAGCCCCCCACGCTGTGGGGCAGAGCCCCCACCTCAACTCCTTCTGCCTCCGCTCCAGGTCGATTCCTACATCTGCCGAATCTGCTCGCGGGGGGACGAGGATGACAAGCTGCTGCTCTGCGACGGTTGCGACGACAACTACCACATCTTCTGCCTCCTCCCGCCCCTGCCCGAAATTCCCAAGGGCATCTGGCGCTGCCCCAAATGCGTCATGGCGGTGAGGATGGGGGGGGACGACACGCGAAACCCCCCCAAACACCTGCATTGTGCCCTGGACACCCCCCCCGCATCTTGTGTCACGTCCCAGTTGCGGGGCTAGGGATGCCCCCGTTTCGCGTCATGCCTCGTCTGTCTGTGGGGCCAGGGACCCCCAACTTAACGGCCTGTCCTATCTGAGGGGCTGGGGACCCCCGGATCACTTCCAGTTCTACCTGTGGGGCTGGAGACCCCCGTCTGTGGGGTTAGAGACCCGTGGGCCATGTCTGCAGGGCCAGGGACCCCAGATGCAATGTCTCATTCCATCTGCAGGCCTGGGGACCCCCATTTGTGCGGTTAGAGGTCTCTGTGCCACATCTGTGGTGCCGGGGACCCCCAACTCGATATCTGACCCCATCTGTGGGGCTGGGGACCCCCGTGCCAACCCCCTGCCTGGCATCCCATCCTATCTGTGGAGCTGGGGACCCTCGCCTGGGGTTAGGGACCCCCCGTGTCGCATCTGTGGGGCTGGGGACCCCCACACCGACCCCCTGCTTCACATCCCATCCTGTCTGTGGGGTTAGGAACCCCCTTATCGTGTCTTTAGGGCTGGGGAGCCCCAGCTGAATGCCCTATGGTATCTGTGGGGCTGGGGACCCCCACTCTGACCCCCCCACCTCATCCCTCTCCCCCAGGAATGCAAGCGACCGCCGGAGGCTTTCGGCTTCGAGCAGGCGACGCGGGAATACACCCTGCAGAGCTTCGGGGAGATGGCCGACTCCTTCAAAGCCGATTACTTCAACATGCCCGTCCACGTGAGTACCCCCAAACCCCCCCAGGGACCCCGGTGACACCCCCGCCCCCTCCCCCCCCCCCCCCAAGTCCCGAACGTCCTCTGTTTCCCATTTTCCCCAGATGGTCCCCACGGAGGTGGTGGAGAAGGAATTTTGGCGGCTGGTGAACAGCATCGAGGAGGACGTGACGGTGGAGTACGGCGCCGATATCCACTCCAAGGAATTCGGCAGCGGCTTCCCCATCAGCGATGGCAAAAGAAAGCTCTCGCCGGAGGAGGAGGTGAGGGAGACGCCGTCCCCAACCCCACAGGGGTGTCACCGGTGGCGGGGTGACGCTGTCCTTAACGTTCCCCTTAACGTAGGAGTACGCTGGCAGCGGGTGGAACCTGAACGTGATGCCGGTGTTGAAGCAGTCGGTGCTGTGTCACATCAACGCCGATATTTCGGGGATGAAGGTGCCCTGGCTCTACGTGGGGATGGTCTTCTCCGCCTTTTGCTGGCACATCGAGGACCACTGGAGCTACTCCATCAACTACCTCCACTGGTGGGGGGCTCGGGGTGATCCTGGGAGGTGTCAGAGGGGAGAGAGGAGGGGTTTTGGGGGGGCCCTGACCTCATTCCACCCACCCAGGGGTGAGCCCAAGATGAAGCCATGGGGCGAGAGGAGGTTTTTGGGGTGCTGTGAGCCCCTAGGGGCAAGCCTGAGGTGTGGTACAGGGTGAGAAGAGTATTTTTGGGGTGTCCCAACCTTGTCTCCCACCCAGGGGTGAGATGAAGTTGGGGTGGGGGGCGAGAGGAGGTTTTTGGGGTGCTGTGACCCCCTGACGTCCAGCCCAAGATGGGTTTTGAGGTGAGAGGAAGTTTCTGGGGTGCCACGAGCCCCTCGGGGGCAAACTCAAGATGAGTTATGGGGCAGGAGGAGGCTTTTGGGGTGCCAGGACCCTGTTGCCTGCCCAGGGCTGAACCCAAGGTGTGGTACAGGGTGGGATGAGGTTTTGGGGTCTCCCAAGCCACGGTGTGGGATGGGAGGAGGGGTTTTGGGGTGCCCCTGACCCCGTTTCCCCCTCAGGGGTGAGCCCAAGACGTGGTACGGGGTCCCCTCCTTCGCGGCGGAGCACCTGGAAGAGGTGATGAAGAAGCTGACGCCGGAGCTCTTCGAGAGCCAGCCCGACCTGCTCCACCAGCTCGTCACCCTCATGAACCCCAACACCCTCATGGCACACGGTGTCCCTGTGAGTATCGAGGTTCCCCCCCCACCCCCCAATCCGTTATTTCCCTTCACCCCCAAATTTTATCCCCCTTTTAGGTTGTACGGACCAACCAGTGTGCCGGCGAGTTCGTCATCACCTTCCCCAGGGCGTACCACAGCGGTTTCAACCAGGGTTACAACTTCGCTGAGGCCGTCAACTTCTGCACTGCTGACTGGGTGAGCCCCTGCGCCCCAAAAAAACCTCAGGGGAACCCCCAAAATCCCAGAGAAACCCCAAAATCTGGGGTGAGAACCCCGAATTCGGGCTGGGTGCTCCTGAGGGAGGAGGAGATGTGGGGAGCTCTGAGCGTTTTGTGCAGTCCGCTGCTACGGTTTGAGCTGGGGGTGGCCGGCTCCATATCGGGATGTGTTTTGGGGTACAAGGGGGGGTCCCCCGAATTCAGGGGTGTGTCCTAATGCCTGGCGTTACCTGCAGCTGCCCGCCGGCAGGCAGTGCATCGAGCACTACCGACGTTTGCGACGTTACTGCGTCTTCTCGCACGAGGAGCTCATCTGCAAGATGGCAGCTTGCCCCGAAAAGCTGGACCTCAACTTGGCGGCCGCCGTTCACAAGGAGATGTTCGTGCTGGTGCAGGAGGAGCGTAAACTCCGCAAGGCGCTGTTGGAAAAGGTGGGATAACACCAGGGGAACCCCCACCCCCCCCCAAAAATGTGGAGGGGGTCTGCAGTGGGGCTGACAGTTGCGTTTTGTGCCCCCCCCCCTCCCCCAGGGTATCACGGAGGCAGAGCGAGAGGCTTTCGAGCTGCTGCCCGACGACGAGCGGCAGTGCGATAAGTGTAAGACGACGTGTTTCCTCTCGGCGCTGGCTTGTTACGACTGTCCCCAGTGCCTCGTCTGCCTCTACCACATGGATGACCTCTGCAAGTGCCCCCGCAGCAAGCAGTATCTCAGGTGGGGAAGGGTCCCCTGCTGCTGGGGGGGGATGTGGGTGAGGTCTTGCGGTGCTTGGTGGGTCTGTAAGAGGGGGTGTGGGCTGGGTTTGGGGGTCTTGTTTGCTCCTGCCGTACCCTTGGGATGGGCTGCGGGCACAAGGAGGGGCTCCCAAGCCCTGGGGGAGGTTGATGGGCCCCCCCCCCCAAAACCCCTTGCTGCCCTCCCAGGTACCGCTACACGTTGGACGAGCTGCCGGCCATGCTGCACAAGCTGAAGGTGCGAGCGGAGTCCTTCGACACCTGGGCCAACAAGGTCCGCATCGCGCTGGAGGTGGAGGACGGCCGCAAGCGGAGTGAGTTGAGGGGCCCAGGGGGGATTTCTGGGGGGGTTTAGGGGGGTTTTGGGGTACAGCCTTGACACACCCTTCCCCCCCCCGCCCCTGTGCCTGGCCAGCGCTGGAGGAGCTGCGGGCACTGGAGTCGGAGGCACGCGAGCGCAAGTTCCCCGAGAACGAGCTGCTGCACCGGCTGAAGGGCTGCCTGGGTCAGGCCGAGCGCTGCGTTTCCGAGGCCCTGGGGCTCATCAGCTCGCAAGAGACAGGGTGAGTGCCCCCCTCCCCTGTGTCCCCAGCAGCCCCATGTCACCATCCTGGCTCCTTCTCCTCCCCGTGCACCTGTCCTGTCACCTCAAGCTGCTGAAAGTCTTGTGTCCCCATCCCGTGTCCCCCCGGCCGCCCGGCTCCGGTCCCCCCAGGACCCCTGTCCCAGCCTTCCCCTGTCCCTCCAGGTCCCAGTCACCCCCCTGTCCCCCACCTTGTCCCCACAGTCACCCCAGGGGTGACATAGCCTCGCATGGCTGCAGGGTACCAGCACCCTCGCTGACGGTGGAGGAGCTCCGCACCTTCCTGGAGCAGATGAACCAGCTGCCCTGTGTCATGCACCAGATTGGGGAGGTCCAGGTGAGCCGGGGAGGTCTCTCTGCATTGCCCCCCCCTCATTTTTTTTGTGGGGACACCGTGTCACTGATGCTGTCCCCCCCCCACTCCCTGCTTCCAGGCCTTGCTGGAACGCGTGGAGGCTTTCCAAGCAGAGGCACGGGCCGCGCTGGAGTCGACCCCCCCCGGGCCAGGGGCTCTGCGGGGGCTGCTGGAGCGAGGGGCCCGGCTGGGTGTGGAGGTGCCAGAAAGCCGGCGCTTGGAACGGCAGCTGGCCCAGGCCGCTTGGTTAGAGGAGGTGACGGCCACCCTGCGGTCCCCTCGTGCCCGCGTCCCCCTCCCCGTCATGAGGGGTCTCATCCAGGCTGGCCGTACCGTCGCCCCCAGCCCGGCTGTCGACGTGGCCATGGCCGAGCTGCAGGAGCTGCTCACCATCGCTCAGCGCTGGGAGGAAAAAGCTCAGATGTGCTTGGAGGCCAGGTCAGGATGCGGCCCCATGGGGGAAAGAAGGGTGGGGGGGTTGCACCCCAGGTTGTAGGTGGGCTGGGGGCCAAATTCCACAACCCCCCCAGGGGGGTAAAAAGGGGCCAGGGCCCCCTTGGAATGGGATAACGGGGCTGGGGGCTGCCCCCTGTGTCCCCCAGGGGTGGATAACGGGGCTGGGGGCTGCCCCCTGTGTCCCCCAGGGGCGGATAACGGGGCTGGGGGCTGCCCCCTGTGTCCCCAGGGGTGGATAACGGGGCTGGGGGCTGCCCCCTGTGTCCCCAGGGGCGGATAATGGGGCTGGGGGCTGCCCCCTGTGTCCCCAGGGGCGGGTAAAGGGGCTGGGGGCTGCCCCCTGTGTCCCCAGGGGCGGGTAAAGGGGCTGGGGGCTGCGCCCTGTGTCCCCAGGGGCGGATAATGGGGCTGGGGGCTGCCCCCTGTGTCCCCAGGGGCGGATAACGGGGCTGGGGGCTGCCCCCTGTGTCCCCAGGGGCGGGTAAAGGGGCTGGGGGCTGCGCCCTGTGTCCCCAGGGGTGGATAACGGGGCTGGGGGCTGCCCCCTGTGACCCCAGGGGCGGGTAAAAGGTGGGGATTTCTCTGCCTGTTCCCAGGTGAAACCAGGCTGGGACTCGATCTGGGTTTGTGGGGGGGGGTCTCTGGGATCTTGGGGAAGGGGTTGTCGAGTGGGCAGACCCCTGGGTTCTCATCCCCTCCCCCGCAGGCAGAAGCACCCCCCGGCCACGCTGGCTGCCATCATCAAAGAAGCGGAAAACATCCCGGCTCTGCTGCCCAACATCCAGGCGCTGAAAGAAGCCCTGGCCAAGGCCCGCGCCTGGATCGCGGACGTGGAGGAGATCCAGGTGGGCTCCAGGGACCCCCTTTTCTGCCCTGGGGGAGGGGCTTTTGATCCCCACACCTCACCCCGCTGTCTCCGCTCACCCCAGAACGGCGACCACTACCCCTGCCTGGATGATCTGGAGGGGCTGGTGGCGGTGGGTCGGGATCTGCCGGTGCGGCTGGAGGAGCTGCGGCAGCTGGAGGTACAGGTCGGCACAGCGCACTCCTGGCGGGATAAAGCTTCCCGCACCTTCCTGAAGAAAAATTCCTGCTACACATTATTGGAGGTGAGGGCCAAAAGGGTGCAAAGGACCTAGGGGGGTGGGAAGGGCCGGGGGGGCCGCGCTGACCCCCACGATGTCCCCATAGGTGCTGTGTCCCTGCGCCGACGCTGGCTCCGACAGCAGCAAGCGGCTGAAGTGGCGGCAGGAGCCGGGGCTTTACAAACTGGACGCCGAGAGCTTGGGGCTTTCGGCGCAGGATCTCCGTGACCCTGGTGCTGTGGTGAGCAGGATGGGGGTTGTTTGTTTGTTTGTTTGTTTTGGGGTGGGGGGGGTGTGGGGGAAGCAGCAGGGCACCCCGCATCCCTGTGCCGCTCACATCACGCTTTTTTTTTTTTTTTTTTAAATGTCTATTTTATTTTTTTTTTTTAATGTCTATTTTTTTTATTATTTTTGCCCCCAGATCGTGGCGTTTAAAGAAGGGGAGCAGAAAGAAAAGGAGGGGATGCTCCGGCTACGCCATGCCAATGCCCAAAAAGCCACGCCACCCCTCCCAGGTCCAGGACCACCCTCCTGCGTCTGTGGGCAACCAGCGAGCCCCGGCATGCTGCAGTGCCAGCTCTGCCGGGACTGGTTTCACGGTGCTTGCGTAGCCTGGCCCCGCTTGGGCTCTCAAAAACCCTCTCCGGCTTGGTGGGAGTGGGACGCCAAATTTCTCTGCCCTCTTTGCCAACGATCGCGGCGTCCTCGGTTGGAAACCATCTTGGCGTTGCTGGTGGCGCTGCAGAAGCTGCCGGTGCGCTTGCCGGAGGGCGAAGCCTTGCAGTGTTTGACCGAACGAGCCATCACTTGGCAGGACCGTGCCCGTCAGCTCCTCGCTTCTCCCGACGTCGCGGGGCCTTTGGAGCGCTTGGCGGCTCTGCGGCATCGCCTGCATGGGGACGGGGACGGTGCCCTGCGGGAGGCCAGCCGCAATGAGCAGACCAAGGTGGGGGGGGCAGGTTTTGGGGCTGGGGGTAGGGTTTGGGGTGGATTTTAAGGTTTTTTGGGTAGATTTTGGGGCTGGGGGGCAGGTTTTGGGGCGGGTTTTGGGGCTGGGGGAGGCCGTGCCCCCCCCACTTGCTCATGCTGTGCCCCCCACCTTTGCTCCAGGTATCAGTGGAGAACGGCGATGCCCCCAGCCCGGAGAAGAATGGCCCCCTGCCTTCGGGTGAGTAGGGCTTTGAGGGGAGCTGGGAGTGGGGGATCCCCTGTGAGTGCCAGGGGTGCTGGGATCCACTGGATCCTGCGCAGGCCCTGTGCCATCCTCTGGTGAGCCTGGTGAGGGCCGTAGGGCTCCAGGGATCCCGTGTGAGCACTGGGGAGGCAGGAGAGATCTGGTGGATCCCTCATGGGTACAGGGGATGCTGTGGGACTGTGGATCTGTAGGGTTCACATAGGATCCCATGTGAGGACAGGGACGATGTGGGATTCCAGGGATCCTATATGGGTGCAGGGGGCAGTGTGGGACAGCAGGTGTCCCCTGCAAGCCCTGTAGATCTAGTGTGAGCGCAGAGGGGGGTCGCTAGGGGATCAACTGAATCCTGTGTGGGTGCTATGGATTCCATCTGAGCACAGGTGGCACTGCGGGGCTGTAGGGAGCCTGTGGGAGCCCTATCAATCCTGTGTCACACCAGGGCCCAGCGGATCTTCTATGAGCCCAGTGGATCCCATGGGAGCACAGGGATGCTGTGGGACTCTCAGTATCCTGTGTGAGCCCTGTGGATCACATGGGAGTACAGGAGCTGTTGTAGGGCTCAGTGGATCTATAGGGCTCACGTATGCTCACAGGGATCTTTGGGACAATGTGCAACTGCAGAGATCCCAGGTGAGCACAGGGGACACAGGGGCTCAAGGGGTCCTATGCAAGGCCCGTGGATCCCATGTGATGCTGGGAGACCCAGTGGATTCCATGTGAGCCTAGAGGACACCCTTGTCAGTATAGGGAGCACTGTGGGGCTCCAGAGATCTTATGTGAGCCATATAGGTCCTGTGTAACACTGGGATCCATTGGATCCCATATGAGTACAGGGGACAGTGTCAGACTAAGGATCCTGTATGAGCCTCGTGGATCCCATGTAAGTGCAGAGGACATTGTGGGATTCCAGGGGTCCCGTGTGAGCCCTGTGGATCCCAGGTCAGCCCCAGGGGTCCTGTGGGGGCACAGTGAGACCTAGTGGATCCCGTGTGAGTGCAGTGATGCTGCAGAACCCTGTGGGTCCCCTGCGGGCCACAGGGATCTTGTGAGTACCGGGATGGTGGGGGCTTCAGGGATCCTCTGTGAGTACAGGGACACACTGTGCAACTCCAGGGAGCCTCTGTGATCCCTGTGGATCCCCTGTGATGCTGGCTCCTAGTGGATCCCACATGAGCACAGGGGACCCTGTGGGGCTCTAGGGAGCTTGCATGAGCCCGAGGAGAAGGTGGGACTCCAGGGATCCCACGGGAACCCTGTGGATCCCATGTGGTGCTGGGGACCCCGGTGGGTTACCATCCCCGTCGGCAGCCGCAGGGATGCCACGGAGAGGGGTCCGTGCGGATCCCAGGGGAGCCCCGTGGATCCTGATGTCCGTGCCCTGGGAGGGGGGGGGGGGGGGGGTCAGGCCATCCAGCGGGTCCTGGCGCGGGGGTGACGCAGTGTCCCCATGTCCCCCCGGTGACGCGGTGTCCCCGCAGAGCTGGAGGCGCTGAGCGCGGCGCTGCCGCGGCTGCAGGGCCCGGTGCTGGAGCTGGCGGAGGGGGCGCGGCGGCCGCTGGAGGAGCTGATGATGGAGGGGGATCTGCTGGAGGTGACGCTGGACGAGGCCCAGAGCATCTGGCGGCTGCTGCAGGCTGCCCGCCCGCCCCCGCTCCCGCTCTTCCGTCTCCTCCTCGAGGTACGGGGGGAACCCCTGAACCCCAAAAATGCCCTCGACCCCCCCCCCCCCCCAAAAACCTCCCCAGGGACCCCTCAAAGCTTCCCCAGAGCTCCGAACAGTCTCCAGCATGATGGAACCTCTCCAGAGCATCTCTAGGACCCCAGAACTTCCCTGAAACGCCGCAGGGATCCTAGAGTTCCCCCAAAGCCTGTCCCTGGGACCCCAAAACTCCCCCCCAACCTACCCCGGGAACCCCAAAACTGCCCCGAAGCACCTTGGGGACCCCATAATTGCTCAAAAGCCTCCCCAGAACCCAAAACTGCTCCAAACCACCTTCAGGACCCCAGAGCCACCTCAGAGCACCCCCAGAGCTTCAGATTCACTTCCAAAGTGTCCCCAAAACACCCTGGGGACCCCCAAACCACCCTCGGGGATGCCTGAACTGCCTTTGCCACCCTGTAGCCATTCCTGACATCCCCCGCCCATCTTTAAGTGTCGTGTTGACCCCCCAAACCAATTTGAAACTGCCCCAGGGACACCAAAAGTGGCCCCACGCTGTTCCCTTTGCCCTGATCCACCTCCTCCTCAAGGTAGGGTCCCCAAAATTGCCCCAGGGACCCCAAAACTGTCCCTGTGTTCTTCCCTTTGCTCTCTAACATTTCCCTCCTCAGATCGGGTCCCCAAAATCCCTCCTGGGGACCCCAAAACCATTCCCAGTCAGCTCCCCTTACCATGTTCCACCCTTTCCCCAAGGTAGGGTCCTGGATACCACACTGGGGACCCCCAAAAAGTGCCGGAGGGACCCCAAAATGATTCCCATGCTGCTCCCCTTGCCCTGTTCCATCTCCTCAAGGTGGGGTCCCCAGCAAGATGATGGGGACCCCAAAACCCATCCTGCTGCTGCTCCCCTTGCCCTGTTCTGCCTCCTCCTCAAGATGGGCTCCCCAAAATCACCTCAGACCTCCCTGGGGACCCCAAACTCCCCCTTCCCTTGAATTCCAGGGACACACACACACACACACACACACACCCCACAATTTTGAGGTGGGGGGATCACTAACAGTGTCCCTTCCCTCACAGCTGGAGCAGGCAGAGCGGCGGGGGGCTCGTGCCCGCGGCCGGGACCCTGAAAGACGTCGGAAACGCCGGGCGGAGCGGGGTGACCTCCCCCCCCTGGCCAAGGAGGAGCTGGAGCCAAAGAGGAGTCGGGGTCCCGAGGGGGGGACCCCCCGAGACAGCCCCCCACCCGGCCCCCATGCCCCGGGGGTGAGTCACAATATGGGGTGGTGGGAATGCATGGGGGGGGTGGGGGGGTCATAAGGGCCCATCTCTAGGGGTGGGTTGTGGGGAGAAGGGGGGGAGTTTTGTGGTGGGGGTCAGGGTGTGGGTGTGGGGTATGTAATGGGGGGGTCCCGGGAGGAGCATGGAGGGGCTGTGGGGTGTATAGAGGGGGTTCCAGGAGGAATGGGGGGGGCTGGGGGGAGGGGACATGCTGAAGGGGGGTTCAAGCTGATGTCATGGTGGTCTTACAGGGTTTGGTTGGGGGGGGGGGGGGCACCCCTGTGTCCTGGGGGTGCGGGGTTGGGGAGCACAGGGTAGGAGACCCCCACAACCGCAGTATAGGGGGTCCACAGGGGGGTTTGTGGTGCCCACCCCCATGCCCCCCTCTGCTCTTCCCCCTCCCTCCCCCTGCCAGGACTCGTGACGTGGAGCCCCCAGCTCGGATGGACGCACCTGCCGGCGGCGGGGAGGGACTGTGGGGGGCCATACCGGGACCCCCCTCACCCTGGGGCCCCCAACCCCCGCAGACTTGGGGGGAGTTCCCCCCCCCCCCCTCCCCTCCCCTCCCCCTCCCCCCCCCCCCCCCCCCCCCCCCGCGATGTAATTATTTGAGTTGATTTCTTTTGTATCGTTAAACTCCGGGGCGGGGGGGGGGGGGGGGGGGGCACACACAGATGGGGGGTCCGGGGGTCCCCCCAAGCCCGTGGGGGGACCCCAACCAGCACAGCAGGGCCAGCCCCCCCCCCCCCTCGCACCGGGTTTTTTTATAGGATTGGGGGGGGAGGGAGGGGGGGGGGGGGGGGGCGCAAACTTGGGGCCCCCCCTGCTCCCCCCCACCCCCCCCAGCGGACACTAACAGTCTTGGGCTCTTTGTAGCGGGGCGGGGATGGGGGGGCCTTATTTTATTGTATTATGATTTTTTTTATTATTATTAAACTTTGGAGGTTAAAAAGAATGTGGGCGTTGGGGGGGGTGGGGCTTGGGAGTGCCCACGTGCTGTGGGCGGGGCGGGGTATGCCACGTGCCGAGCTGAGCTGCTTCCCCATTGGTCGCTGTCTCCGCCAATGGATGGGCGGGGAGAGGCGGGAACCTGGGCAGGCAACGGCGGCGCGAGCGGCAGCGGTTGGGTGATTATCTTCTGACCCTTCCCGAAGGTAAAGTCTTTTCCGTGAGGTAAAATCTACCTTTCCTGAGGTAAATTCCCCTTTTCTGAGGCAAAATCCCCCTCCCTGAGGTGAAAACCCCTCCTTCCTGAGGTAAAAACCTTCCTGTGAGGTAAATCTACCTTTCCTTAGGTAAAAATCCATTTTACTGAAGTAAAACCTTTCTCCCTGAGGTAAAATACCCTCTTTTCTGAGGTAAAACCCTTCTCTGTGCGTTAAAATTTACCTTCCTGAGGTTAAGAAATGCTTTTTCCCTAGGTAAAATTCCGAGAGGCAAAAATTCCCTTGAGGTAAACACTCAGTTTTCTTTTTGAGGTAAAACTTTCTTTCTTGTGCTAAATTCCTTTGTTTGAGGTAAATACCCTCTTCTGTGAGGTAAAGTTTACCTTTCCTGAGGTAAAAATCCCCCTTCCTGAGGTGAAAACACATCATTCCTGAGGCAGAATATTCCTATGAGGTAAAATTTACCTTCACTAAGGTAAAAAAAAAGAGAATGCCTTTTTCCTGATGCAAAATCCCCTTCTGTGAGGTAGGTACCCCTTTTCTGAGGAAGAAGTCTCCTTTGCTGAGGACACCCACCCCGAGGTAAGTATTTCCTGAGGAAAAACCCTCTTTTGAGGAATTTTTCTTTTGAGGAACCCCCCACCTTTTCTTAGGTAAACACCTGTTTTCCTGAGGGAAAACCTTCTGTTTCTTTGAGGTAATACCACCACTGTTTTCTGTTCTTAGGATAAAGAGGTGAACTCCTCCTACTTTAAGGAAAACCTTTTTTTTTTTTTTTTTTTTTTTTCGGGAAAACATTAAAAAAAATTTAAGCTAAAGCCCTCCTCTTTTGAGGTAAATGGATATCCCTTTTCATGAGGTAAAAAACCTCCCTTTCCTTTAGGTAACCCCCTTTTTTTTTGAGAACAAACATTTTTGGAGGAAACTCACTCCTTTTCTGAGGTAATTATCCCTTTTCACAAGGAAAAGCTGTGGGTTTTTTTTTGAGGTAACCTTGTTTTGGGTTGGTTAGTTGAGGGGAAAATGCTCTTTTTTTCTGAGGACCCCCCTTTTTTTTTTAGCAAAGACATTTTTTGTAGGAAAACCCCTTTGTTTTCTGTAGTAAGTACTTTTCCTGAAGAAAAGACCCTCCCTTTTTCTGAGGTAAATTTTGCTTTTTAGGTAACCCCCATTTTGAGGGGTTGTCTCTGAGGAAAAATCCTGTTTTCTGAGGAATCCCTTTTTTAGCAAAAAAAATTCTTTTTTTGAAAGCCCATTTTCTGTAGTAAATACCCCTTTTCTTGAGGAAAAGACCCTCCCTGTTACTGAGGTCAAATTTTTTTTGTGATAACCTCCTGTTTTGGGTTGGTTGGTTGAGGCAAAATCCTTTTTTTCTGAAAAACTCCCCCCCCTTTTTTTTTTTCAGCAAAAAACTTTATTTTTTTGAGGAAAATGCCTTTGTTTTCTGTGGTAACTTCCCCTTTTCCCAAGGAAAAGACCCTCCCTTTTTCTGAGGTAAACTTTTTTTGAGGTAACCCTCATTTTGAGGGGTTGTTGCTGAGGAAAAATCCTGTTGTTTGAGGAAATCTGGGGTTTTTTTTGCTAAAAGTGTTTTCTGAGGAAAACCCTTTCGTTTTCTGGGGTAAATACCCTTTTTCCCCAGAAGACCCTCCCTTTTTCTGAGGTAAACTTTTTTTTTTGAGGTGATGCCCAGTTTGAGGGGTTGGTTCTGAGGAAAACTGCCATTTTTCTGAGGCTGCCCCCTTTCCTTTGAGAGGAGAAACTTTTTTCTGAGGAAAACTCTGCTTTTGTGTTAAGGGAACAATATCTTTTTGGAGGAAAAGCACTATTTTTTGTGTGCGGTTGGAGCCCGCCTAGAACCCGCCGACACAGGCCATCTCATCCGCCAGCTCCTCCTCGGCCGGCGGCCGCAGCGGCTCCTCGTCGCTGTAGATGGCGGTGCTGGTGGGCGGTGGGGCGGGCCGGCGGCGGGTCAGCAGGTCGGCGGCCGCGCTCTCCATCTCGTCCATCGTCATGTCACAGGCGTCTGCGATCTCCCGCTTGGCCACAGCCACAAACTTGGGGTCGCGGGCGAACAGCCCCAGCCCCTCGGAGATGAGCACCTGCGGGGCGGGCAGGGGAAGGCGCTGGTACCGGGTGGGACCCCCCCCCACTGCCCCAATCCCCAACCCCCCCACCCCGCCCAGCACACTCACGGCTTCCACCAGGCTGTCAGCTGAGCCACGGGCCAGCGCTTCCCGTGGGCCGCAGGGCCGCAGGCGGAGGGGGCCAGGGGGACCACGGTCCCCCACGAACCAGCGGGAGAGCGGTGGCAGGCTCCCCCCAGCCCCCTGCCCCGGCGGTGGGCTGCCCTCCACCAGGATGAGGGGTGCATAGAGGACGTGCCCACGGGTGGGCGCCGTGGCCCAGGCCTGCGAGGAGCCCCCCAGGCGCCACGTCTCGGAGCTGCCGTAACCCTGGTGGGGACAGGAGGTTGTGAGAGGGGTTTGCGACATGCGCGACCATACCCCCACCCCACGGTGCGTGGTACCTGTGGCCGGGCCGGGCCGGGGGGGCCCGAGGGGTTGTAGGTGCCTGGGATGGGCTCGTCGTCGCAGCTGCCCTGGCGCCGCAGGCACTGGATGGTGAAGGAGGGCTTGCGGCCGGCAGGCGTTGGGGGCAGCAGGCGGCGCCGCTTGAGCTGCTGCCCCTCGAGGGTCCCGTTGTGGAGGGCGAAGTGCCGGGCAGGTAGCGGTAGCGACCCTCCCCGTGGCACCTGTCCAGCCCAGCGCGGGGGCTGGGGAGCGGGCAGGGTCCCTGGTGACCTGGGAGGGGGGACAGATGGCATAAGGACACCCGATGGGTGCCCACCATGTCCCCCCCAGTTGTGGGGTGACCTCTGGTGTTGGAGGGGATGGGGGTGTGGTCGTACCTGTCCCCCACCCACCGGCGGCGGGGGGCGGAGCCCTCCAGGTCCTCCTCATGGCTGCCGTCCCCTGCTGGCTCCTCACCACTCTCAGCAGGTGCTGCCTCATCCTCGCCCCCCTCCTCCTCGCGCCGCCTGCGTGCAAGCACATGAGGACCCCTGCCACAGCACCCTACCACAACACCCCGCCACAACTCTGCGGGGATCCCCGCTGTCTGGGTGCCCCCAGCCCCACCCCAGCCGTACCTGCCACCTGGGTGGTGGGGGGTGGTGTGGGGAAGGGGCGCGGGGTCCTCCCCGTTGGTGGGGGCCAGGCCGGGGGCCGGGGGGGGCTCCCCCAGGCTGGGGGGGCTGGGGGCGGAGCCGTACAGCGTCTCAGGGGCCTGCAAAAAAGGGGTTGGGCTTGTGATGGGTGTGGCCTGTGGGCGTGGCCCGATATCAGGGGCGGGGCTTACAGCATAAGTCAGCTGCTCCTGCTCCTCCTGGGTGCTGGTGGGTCCTACATCCCCCTCCAGGTCACAGCTCAGCGCCCGCCGCATCTCGGGTCCCAGCGCCTGCAGCGTCTGCAGCCCGGCCTGCAGCGGGATGGGGGATGTCACAGCAGGGACCCCCCCTCCCCCCACCCCACCCCCCAGGGCGGGGGCCCACCTGCAGCGCACACTCGTTGCTGGGGCCAGCGCTGGGGCCCAGCATCCCCCGCTCCTTCCGCCGCCGGAACTTGCGGAAATAGTCCTGGATCAGGAATGTGGCGTAGAACTTGCCCACGGTGACCTCCTCCTCTGCGGGGTGGGGGGCACACAGCGGGGTCAGGGGTGCGCCGTGGGAGGAGGGGGCACCTCAGGGGGGACACACTCACCCTCAGGTGGGGGGATGACCTCATCCAGCAGCTTGGGCTTCGTCCTCTTCCAGATCTTCTTGATCACAGCGCGCAGCTCCTTGTTGGCCACATCCAGGTTCCCTGAGGGGGGCAGGTAGGGGTGGAGGCAGGGAAGGCGGGGCTGCCCCGCCCTGACTGCCACACCCCGCTACCCTGTGGGGGTCCCAAAGGGTCTGCGTGTCGTCCCCCCATCCCAGCTCCCAACCTTCTGTCTTGATCTTGAGTGAGGTGCGGACCAGGGCGAAGAGGGTGGCGTTGAAGGTCACGGTGCCGTCTGAGTTCAGGGGCATGTTCATGGCCACCAGGCGCTGGCATGACGGGAATGGGGGGGGGAGGGGATGTGTGCGTGAATCGAGGCATCGGGGGTGCCTTCCCCCCCACCCCCAGACCCCAGCTGACCTTGCAGGCGACGCGGTGGGGGCAGAGCTTCCCAAAGCCCAGCGGGGGCTGGATCCGGCGCAGCAGCGTCACCACGTCGAGGTGTTTGATGCGGCCCCTGTGGCGCAGGAGGGTGTTGGAGGGTGTCACTGGGGGGGGGAGAGGGGGTGCACGCCTGGGTGCCTCTGGCTGGGGGGGGGGGGGGGGGGGTGGGGGGGTGGCAGGTGACAGACCTGGCGGCAGGGTCGTACTCAGACCAGACGCGCTTGAACTCGTCCAGGTGGTGGGGGCCCAGGATGGACCAGTCGCGCGTCAGGTAGTCGAAGTTGTCCATGATGACGGCCACAAAGAGGTTGATGATCTGGGGCAGGGGGAGCGGCAGTGTTGGAGGGGAGGGTGGGTTGCTGCGGCAGCGCTGTGGGGCAGCGGTGCCGTGGGGCTCACCAGGAAGGCGCAGAGCATGAAGAAGCTGATGAAGTAGGCGATGGCGAAGTTGCTGCCGCAGGTGAACTCCTCCCCCGGCTCCGTGTCTGACTCGGGGTCGCAGCGCTTGCCCGGCAGGCTGGCCAGCATGATCTCCTGCCAGGCCTCCCCCGTGGCGCACCTGCACCCCACAGCGCCCTACAGGGCCTCTCCGCACCCTATAGGCCCCTCTGGACTCTATAGGGCCCCCACACACCCCCTGACCCACATGTGCTTGCCTGCTAGGCCTATAGGCACCCTATAGCGTGACGCTGCAGGACATGGCCTGCAGGAGAGTCCTATAGGAACCCTACAGAGATGCTGCAGGGAGGCCAGGGACACTATAGGGAGCCTATAGCTATTCTGTAGGTACCGCACAGCGACCCAAGGGCCCCTAACAAATGGCGGCTCCCAAATGCCACAGGGAGCACGTGCGGACCCCACCCGGGTCCTATAGGAATCCCAGAGCCCCGCCCCCCTCCCCCCCACCATAGGGACCCCCCCAGCCCCACCTGAAGAGCAGCAGCACGGCCTGTGGGAAGGTCTGGAAGTTGTTGTTGCGGTTGATCTGGGTCCCGTCCTGCAGCGCCACCTTCCCGAAGGTCTGGGGTGGGGGTGGGGATGGGGGGGGAGGGTGGGGGGACACGGTGAGGCTGTCGGTGTGTGGGACCACCCCCCCCTTCGCCCTGCGCCCCCTCACCTGCATGCCAATGACAGCGTAGATGAAGAAGATCATGGCGATAAGGAGGGCGACGTAGGGCAGGGCCTGTGTGGGGCAGAGCAGGGGCATGAGAGGATGTCACACCCCCGCCCCCCAGTGTCCCCACCGTGTCCCACCTGGAAGGACTTGACGAAAGTCCAGAGCAGGGTGCGGATGCCCTCGCCCTTGGAGAGCAGCTTCACCAAACGCATCACCCGGAAGAGGCGGAAGAAGGTGATGGAGATGCGGGAGCTGTCCTCTGAGCTCTGCCGGGGGTGGGGGGGGGCACAGGGCAATGCTGAGGGGGGCCCCAAAACTCCTGCGCACCCCCCACCCCAACCCCCCCAGACCCCCCCATACCTCGCCAACGTGACCCCCATTCTGTCGCACACAGCGTGATGATGGAGATGGGACAGACAGATGGACATGAGGACCACAGACATGGAGCAGCCGGGGGGACCCCAAAGCCTCCCAGGTCCTGGGGACCCCCGGGGAAAAAAAGGGGGGGGGGGGGGGGGGGCAGGGCGTGCATGACTCACGTTGACCTCCGTGACAGCGATGTCCACCACGCTGCCCACCACAATGAGGGCATCAAAGGTGTTCCAGGCATCGCAGAAGTAGTGCTGCGTACGGGGTGGGGGTGAGGACCCGCCCCCTCCTTGTGTGACCGCCTTCCCCCCCCCCCCCCCCCCCCCCCCCCCCCCAACGCGCGCCTACCCGTGGTTTGAAGGCGATGATCTTCAGCACCATCTCGACAGTGAAGAGCCCCGTGAACACCATATTGAGCAGGTCCATCACGTAGTTGAAGGGCTTGGATTGCTCATAGTGCTTTGCAGGGGCAGATGGGGGGGGGGGCTGTAACCACCCACTCCCCCCACCACAACCCCTCGGGGACCCCAAATGTCCCCTAGCCCCGTCCTCACCACCACGGTCCCTCGTCCCACCCCCAACCTGGACGGCCAGGGCGATAGTGTTGAGAAGGATGAGGACGAACATGATGTACTCGAAGGCGGTGGAGTTGACCATGGCCCAGACGCGGTACTGGGTGCGGTTCTTGGGGATGTAGCGTCGCAGCGGCTGCGCCTTCAGCGCGTACTCCACGCACTGCCGCTGCGGGTGAGGGTGACACCGCTGGCTGCCACGGGGCGCACCACCGGCAGCTGGGGGGTGGGTGACAGGGTGACACTGCAGCGTCCCCGGGCACCTGGTTCTTGTCCAGCTCGCAGTTGCGGTACTCGCTCTCCCCCTGCGCCCGGAAGGTGATGATGACGAAGCCGACAAAGATGTTCATCATGAAGAAGGCGATGACGATGATGTAGACGATGAAGAAGATGGAGATCTCCACCCGGTAGTTGTAGATGGGACCCTGGTCCTCGGCGTTGGCATCGATGGCCTTGTACAGCAACCTGGGGGGATGGGACAGGGACGATGTGGTGGGGGTGAGGGACCCCCCACTGCGGGGGGCATCGCATCCCCTCACTGCCTGGGACTCACGCGGGCCAGCCCTCGAAGGTGGAGACGGTGAAGAGCGCCATCATCCCCGCCAGCACGTTGTCAAAGTTGAAGTCGCTGTTGTGCCACAGGCGCTCGCGCACCGAGGGGTGGGAGACGTCCCCGTCCTTGTACACCAGGAAGGTGCCCCTGCACGTGGGGGGGGGGGGACAGCTGGGACACCGCGTCTGGGGGGGACAGGGACTCCGCACGGGTAGGGACAGAGGTACAGCCCCGCTCACACACAGTACACTCACAACATGCACTCAAATCACACCCTACAACTGCACACCACCTACATGTAAGCTAAACTCGCACTGGGCCCACACTCACACTGCACTCTCAGTCTCAGGGTACACCCTCACAGCCTGCACTCATAGTTGAGCCTACACTCACCCAGTGCCCACACCTGCACCTTTTCTCCACTCGCAACCTCCAGTCGTACTCGGCTCACGCTGCACCTACAGCCCCCCCTCACTCCCCAGTCCCACCCTGCGCTCACCGCCCACCCACACTCACACTCGCTCTTGAGGACCACCAGGACAGGTTGGGGGTGTGGGGGAGCCACTGGGGGGCCAGGACTCACTTGCACTCTCCCGGCGTATGCTTGGCCTCGTCGGTGCAGCTGTAGAACTTACCCTGAGGAAATTGGGGGTCAGGGGGACTCTGGCCCCTGGGGGTGTCTGGGGCAACCCCGGCCCCTGAGGGGGGGTTTTGGGGACCCCCCAGGCCCTGCCCCCCCTCACCTTGAAAAGCTGCACCCCGATACAGGCGAACATGAACTGCAGCAGTGTGGTGACGATCATGATGTTGCCGATGGTGCGGATGGCCACGAAGACGCACTGTACCACATGCTGGGGACGGGGACAGACGGACATTAGGGACGCCGGGACACACAGGGGACACAGGGACAACAGGGATGCTGGGGACACTGGGACACCTGGACCACCCTTGTATCAGGGACAAGAGGGACACCCGTGCTCCCTGTCAGCACCCCAGTGACACCCACACTACAGGTAGGGGCCCCCAGTGCTCCCAGTCCCACCAGTACAGCCTGCAGGACACCACAGGTATTTCCGGGTGCCCCCTGCCCCCGCCCAGTGCTCCCAGTGTGGCACCTTGAGGCCCTTGGCGCGGTTGATGGCTCGCAGGGGCCGCAGGACGCGCAGGACCCGCAGGATCTTCACCACCGAAATGGCGCTGGAGCTGCCGCGGGTGGCAGGGGACACCAGTGCTCCCAGTGCCCCCAGCAGCTTTCCCAGTGCCTCCAGCGGCACTCCCAGTGCTTCCCAGCACCCCCAGTGCCTCCCAGTGCCCCTGCCCGGCTCACTGGATGCCGAAGGAGATGAGGGAGACGCTGACCACCAGCAGGTCGAGGAGGTTGAACCAGTTGCGGCAGAAGGAGCCTTTGTGCAGGAAGGCGCCAAAGGCCGTCATCTGGGGGAGACCGTCAGCCCCTCAGCAGGGACCCCCCAAAACCGGGGAACCCCCCCAAACCCCTGGGGGACCCCCCCAAACCCCTGGGGGACCCCGGCGTACCTTAAGCAGGATCTCCACGGTGAAGATGGAGGTGAAGGCGTAGTCAAAGTAGCCCAAGATCTGGGGGGGGAGCGTGGGAAACAGGGTAACCCCGACACCCCGCAGGGCCCCCTCCCCCCCCAGGGCCCCCCGCCCCCCCCCAGGCCCCCCCCAACTCCTCCCAGCGCCCCACCGGGCAAGCAGCTCCCCAGCCCGTGATGGGGTGAGTGAGCCCTTCCCCATTCTCCCAGTTTCCCCCAGTAGCCCACGTGGTTGCGGGGCGAGTGGGCGCGGACGGGGTCCTCGGCAGCCAGCGAGACGCTGCTCAGGATGATGAAGACGAGGATGAGGTTGGTGAAGATGTGGTGGTGGATGAGGGCGTGGCACCACACCCGCAGCCTGCGCCGAGCACGCATTAGCACCAGTGATCCCAGTTAGTTACTCCCAGTGCTTTCCCCCCCCCGTTCCCAGTTTACTGGGTGGCCCTTCACCAGTGCTGCCAGCCCCCCCGCCCCAACCCAGTTAGTCCCAGTTCCCTCCAGTTTCCCCAGTCCCCATCATAGGTCACACAGTGACACCAGAGCCAGTATCCCAGTGCTCCCAGCTCCCCCAGCTTGTATTTCCAGTCCCAAACCCACTGTATCTGTTGTGTCCCCAGTACCAGTCCCAGTGCTCCCCATACTCCCAGTCCCACCATGTCCCTTGTGCTCCATGCCCCAGTTCTCCCAGTCCTCCCAGTTTCTCCCCGTCCCAGCCTCCCCGTGTTTCATGTCCTCAGCTCAAGTACTCCCAGTCCCAATGCTCCCAGTCCATTCTCCCAGTCCCAGTGCTCCCTGTACTCCCAGTCCCACCATGCCCCTTGTGCCCCAGTGCTCTCAGTGCTCCCAGCCTTCCAGCCCCAGTGCATCCAGTACCCCCAGTTTCTCCCCCCTCCCAGCCTCCCAGTGTTCCATGTCCCCAGCCCCAGTATTCCCAGTGCCCCCTCTTACGGATTGGTGCTGCTCAGCAGGAAGAAGGCGCTGCCCTCGGGGATCGGCACCACCTTGGGTTTGGGGGGTTCCTCCAGGGTCTCCAGCCGGGCCCCCCCCAGACTGTCCCGCTCCCCCGCAGCCTCCTCGTCACCTGCAAGGGACCGTTGCGGCGGGCGCTGTCACCCCCCACTGCCACCCGTGGGCCCTGGCGGCCTGGCAGTAACGCTCACCTTCCTCGCTGCCCTCTTCCTCCTCCTCTTCCTCCTGCTGCTGCTCCCCCTCAATCTGGGAGGGGAAAAGGGGGGGGGGCGCTGAGTGCGTAAGGGCCGTGCACGCGCTGCGGGGGGGCGCCCTGCTCACACTCACCTTCACACTCACGTCCTGGCTCCCTGCGCCGCTCTCCGCCTCCCCAGGCTTGTCCCTGGCGGGGGGGGACAACACGGGGGCTCAGCCGCAGGGCCCAGGCGTCTGGGTGCCCCCCGCTGCGGCCCCACTCACTTTTTATCGCCCCCCGAGTTGATGTTGTCGCCGTCGGCCAAGTTGTCCACCGCGATGGCCAAGAAGACGTTGAGGAGGATGTCTGCGAGGAGCAAAGGGTTAACCAGTGCTCCCAGTTAGCCCCCCCCCAGTGCCCCTCTTGCTGGGTTTGTGCCTGCTCTCAGTCCGTCCTCCCGCCGCTCTCAGTGTCTCGTTCCCAACTGTGGTGGCTCCCATACCAGCTCCCCAGTTACCCCATGCTTTGTTCACAGTCCCTCCCAGTTACCCGCTCCCAGTATCCTCCCCCCAGTTACCCGCTCCCAGTATCCTCCCCCCAGTTACCCGCTCCCAGTATCCCCAGTATGCCCACGCACAGTTCCCGCAGATGAAGAGGATGACGAAGTAGACGCAGACAAGCATTCCGGGGAAGACGGGGCCACCGTACGCCATGATCCCGTCATACATCACCGCATTCCAGTCCTCTCCAGTCAGGATCTGGGGGTCCCCACACACCGGGGTCACCTCAAAACCTCAGCGTCCCCCCTCTCATGTCACCAGTACACCCCCCAGTGCTCCCAGTATGCTGCCACCTCCCAGTCCTCTGTCAGGGCATGGCATCACCTCAGAGTGAGGGTGAGGGAGCGTATTTTGGGACACCCCATGGGTTTTGGGGTGCCCCATTCAATTTGCCCCCCCCCCCCCCCAGGTTCCAGGGACCCCGTGGATTCTGAGGTCCCCCATGGGTTTTGGGGTCTCCTACAGATTTCCAAGTCCCCCATGGATTTTGGGGTCTCCCACAGGTCTCAGGGTCCCCCCCTCCCCCGGGGTTTCGGGGTACCTGGAAGACGGTGAGCAGAGCCTGAGGGAAGGTGTCGAAGGTGCTGCGCTTGGTTTGGGTCTCATCGAAGCTGAAGCGACCCCCGAAGAGCTGCATGCCCAGCAGGGCGAAGATGATGATGAAGAGGAAGAGCAGGAGCAGGAGGGAAGCGATGGACTTCATGGAGTTCAACAAGGAGCCCACCAAATTGCTCAGTGATGCCCAGTGCCTACAGGACGCTGGGGTTACTGGAAGGACTGGGACTGCGACTGGTAGAATGGCCAGAGTGGGCTGGTGCCACACATCCCCGCGCCCTGGCACCGTCCCCTCACCTGGTGACTTTAAAGACGCGGAGGAGGCGGACGCAGCGCAGGACGGAGATGCCCAGGGGCTCCATGGCCCCTCGTTCCACCAGCGCCGTCTCCAGCACCCCGCCGCACACCACGAAGCAGTCGAAGCGGTTGAAGAAGCTGGCGAAGTAACAGGCGGGGCCCAGGGCGTACAGCTTTAGCACCATCTCAGCGGCGAACAACGACAGCAGCGCCTTGTTGGCATAAGCTTTTTTTTTTTTGCAAGGATAAAGAAGAGGTTTTTGAGGACACCCTCCCCCCCCCCCAAAAAAAAATAATCTGGGGGTGCTGGGGGCGGTTGTACCTTGCGTTTCGGTGAGCCACTGGGGCTGCCCGTGGTGCTCGGAGGCGATGGTGAGGGTGTTGAGGAACACCAGGAGCAAGACGGTCCAGTAGAAGGAGACAGATTTCACCGCCCCGCGGCACCGCCGGCGCCACAGGCGGTTCAGGCGGCGCAGGCGGCGCCTGAGGGGGGGGTGCGTTTGGGGGTACGGGGGGAATGAGAAAGACAGGCGGTGGTATTTTGGGATTATGGAGACACCCTGTCATGGGGAAGGTGTTGTAGGGGGGCCCCACTGTGTGACCCCCCTTTTTTTCCACCACCCCCACTAAATTTTTCCTTCACTCACCAAAATTTCGTCTTTGTAATTTTGCCCCTGGGGAGGAAAAAGCACAGAGTCACCCCAAAATTTAGGGGGATCCTGAGAGGAAGCTGTGGTCATCGCCGGGGGGGGAGGTGGGGTACCTGGTAGGGGTCATTAGGGGTGCTGGGGTCAGTTTTGGGGTCCTGGGGGGCACTTAGGAGCTTCCTGCAGCTACAGGGAGGGGGTTCCCAGGTGGCGTTGAGGCGTGGTGGGGCTCAGTTTTGGGATCCAGGGGGGCACCGCGGCAATGAATGATATTTGGGGGGGAAGGAGGGTCGTGGGGGGCGACGGCGGAGTCCCAGACCCCAGGGCCTGTTTTGGCACTCACAAGCAGCGGTCACAGGCAGTCGGCTGCGCATCCTCCTCACCCGCCGTCTCAGTGTTGACTGACGTTGTCTCGCTGCCGGGAAGGCTGGCTGGGGACACAGGGGCAGGGCAGGGGCTGTCAAAGGGAACCCCGATATCGGGGGGTGGGGGCGTCGCTGGCACCCGAATGCCGTGGGGAGCCGGTGGGGGGTTGTTACCGTGGGTGTCAGTGGAGTGACTGGCGTGCCGCAACCACTTCAGCCGGGGTTTCCGCTTCCCCATCAGGTCCTCGGCGGTCAGGCCTGCCGGTTGCAGGGGGGCACACGGAGGTTTTGGGGTGCTGAGGATTGGAGGGGGCCCTCCCGCTGTGACACACCCCACTCCCTAGAAGCCACTTACGATGCTTCTCGTGTTCCCCTTCCTCCTCGTCACCCTCCAGGTCCTCAGCCTGGGTGATCCAGTCCATGTAGCCCCGGAGATCTTCCTCCATCTGCTGCTTCTCCCTCAGCTTCTGGAAGTCTCCGCGGGCCTTGGCCTTCTCACGCTCCTTGGAGAACTCCCTTGAAGAGGGAAGGCACAGAGGTGACCCGCCCCCCACGCACACGCTAACAGCACGCTAATTACACACTAACAACGCCCTCACCCGCTCAGCACCCCCAGCACCAAGTTGAGGACGAAGAAGGAGCCGAAGATGACGAGGCTGACAAAGTAAATCCAGGGTAGCTCGTGCCCCATCGCGTCCTGCATCTGTAAGAGGGGGGGGGGAATGTGGTGGTAGGGTGGGATTTGGGGTGACAGTGATGGGATTTGGGAGTAAGAGGGTGATTTGGGGTGACGGGGGACCCCAAACCCACCCCTCAGAGGTGTGTGGGGTGATGCAGGTGACGCTTGGGCACTGGCAGAGGTTTCGGGGGTCCGTCCTGGCAGCGAGAAGGTTCAGGGAGGATTCTGGGGGGCTGAGGGAGGTGTTAAGGATTTTGGGGGTGGTGGTGGTGAGAATCCTGGGGGGCTCACCCAGTAGAGGACGTCGGTCCAGCCCTCCATGGTGATGCACTGGAAGACGGTGAGCATGGCAAAGAAGAAGTTGTCGAAGTTGGTGATGCCGCCGTTGGGACCCTCCCAGCGGCCCCGACACTCGGTGTTGTTCTGCAGGCAGGCACGGCCATGCCCCGAAAAAGCGCAAGGGGAGGGGTCGTCCTCCGATTCTAAATCTGGGGGAGGGGAAATGGGGGGGGGTTAGCACCCCTAAAATAGGGTTGGGGGTCCCCCTGGGGCATTACGGTGGAGTGTGGGGGAGTGGGGGGTATGAGTGCACAGAGAGACGGAGCAAGGAGAGCTGGGAGCACCCCTCTGTGTGGGGGCAAAATCAGGGCGCGGGGGGCTGGGGGTGTGTCTCATATAGAGTGAGGGGAGGGCTTGGGTTGTGCGGGGAAGGTCAAGGGCTCTAAGGGGCATCTCGGGGTGCTGAGGGGGCCCATGTGCCCTCGCTGGGGTGTCACTGGGTGGGTAGGGGTCCACAAATGCCCTTCACTGAGGGACCCGGACACTGTGGGGGTCCCTGGGAGCGGGGCACGGCGTGGTGACACCCACCCCCTCCCCCATGCCATTACCAGATCCGATGAAGAAACAGGTCTTGTGCATGCGGCCGATGAAGAGCTCGAGGCCGATGATGGCATAGATGATGATGACGAAGAGGACGAGCAGGGCGATGTGCAGGAGCGGGACCATGGCTTTCATGATGGAGTTGAGGACGATGTGAAGACCTGGAGGGAAAAACAGTGGGGGGTGGGCTGGCAGGAGGTGTGGAGGCCCCCAAAAAACTGTGCCACGCCTGATTTTCCCCCCCCAAACCAATCTCACTTGGAACACCAGAGACAAGGCGGAGGGGCCGGAGGACGCGGAAGGCACGCAGGGCTTTGACATCGAAGCCCCCTGGTTTCCCGCTCATGTGGTGAGCTTCGCCGGGTTTGTGCGACGCCTGCTCCAGGATGACACTGAAGAGCCTGAGGGAGATTTTTGGGGTGGGACACACACACACACACACACACGCATTTGCACCCCCTCTCTTCACTTGTGTCCACCCCCCCCGGGGACGACTCCTCACCCCACAATGACGATGACGAAGTCAAGGAGGTTCCAGCCATTGCGGATGTAGGCGCTGGGGTGCAGGACCAGCCCGTAGGCGATGATCTTCAGGAAGGTCTCGACCGTGAAGATGATGAGGAAGACGTACTCCACCTGCTCCTGGAAGCAGGGAGAGGGGGGACCCCAGCATTTGGGGCTGCCCCCGTCGTATAACCCCCCCACCAGGGGCTCTGTGGGGTGGCTCGGCACCCCCTTCTCCCAGGGGACAAAGGTCACCCACCCTGGTGTCCCACCTCCCCTCCCCATGTTGCCTTCTCCTCGGGAAAAAGGGACAGTGGCATTTAGGATCCCTCCATCCTGCTTCCCAGCATCCCCTTCTCCAGGGACCCAGGTGTCTGGGGCAGCTAAGCTGGGATTAGCGCCTACCCCGGCGCCGGGTAAGCTGCTTAAGGCAACGGCACACGCGTGTGCGAGGGGAACACGTGTGGCACGTGCCTCAGGGAACCCAGATATCCAGGAAGCTCTCTGCCCCCCCACAGCCATCCCCCCTCTGCCCAAAGTGTCTGGGACCCCACTGTCCTTCCCCCAGCCCCCCCACATCCCCACCAAGGGCAGACCCCCACATTCCTGATTCCTTCCGGCACCCAAAGCGGCTTCATTAAGCATTATCCCTAAACGAGGTAAACCAGCACCTGACTGGGACCAGTTAAGGATACTGGATGTGGAGGGGGGGGGGGGTGACCTCCCTTTTTTTGGGGGGGTAGGGGGGCCTCACCAGGTTGTGGTTTGAAGCATTGGAGTCGTCCTCGGGGAAGGGGATGTAGACACCCAGGGCCACGCAGTTGGCAAAGATAGTGGCGAGGATGAGGATGTCGAAGGGCCTGTGATTAAAGCGAAGGGGGGGGGGGGGGGCAGGTAGGGGGGCTGCTCCCCAGCTTCCCCCCCCCCCACCGAGCCGGTCCCCACTGCTGCATCCCCCCGTGGGCCCCAAAACTTATTATTTTTCCCCCAAAAAAAAACCCAGCTCACTTCCACTCGACGATGCTGATTGCCGCACGGCGGATGGGGTTGTTGAGGCGGAGGCAGAAGAGGGCACGAGGGGAGCGATGGACCCCCCCGGAACCCTGACCCTTGTGTTTGGGGTGGGGGGGGGCGTCGCTGACGGTGACCTGGGGGGGTCCCTCCGCCTGCTGGCCCCCCATTGCCTTCAACTATCGGCCACCCCAGGGGCTGTGCCATGGCTTCAGTGAAGGACGGCACCTCCTTGGGGGGTCCTGGGGGTGGGAGGACAGTCAAGGGAGAGACAAGGACTCCCCAAACCTTCCCAGATCCCCCCCAAAGCCTTCCAACCACGGGACTCCCTGGCCACACAGGGACCACCCCTGAATGCCCACGTCCCACAGACCAGGGACCCCCCCATCTCATTGGGAACCCCCCACTTTTTCCCAAGGATCCCCATATCCTCTCTGAGACCCCCGCAAGACTCACCCTCTCCATTCTCCTCTGACTCTGACATGGTGAAGGCTGTCCGGGCTGGATGTTGCTGGAATCCAGGGGTACCTGTTGGGGGTCAGGGGGGTAATTTTAGGGGTATCCGGTAGGGTTCAGGTAACCTGAGGGTCTGGAAGAGCGTGTTTGGATAGTCCGAGGGACTTTCAAGGAGATTTGGGGCATCTGTTGGGGTTTGGGAACATTTAAAGGATATATAAGGGGTATGTAGGGGGTGGGGGGGTATTTGGGGAGGGTGGGGTGTATTTGGGGGAGGTTCAGGGGTGTTTAGGAGGGTCTGTGGGTGCTGGGGTAGCTCCTGGGCCCTCCCCACAGCTTGTCCTGCGATCCCCGGCTCATCACTGCTGGGAGATTAAGGGCTTAGCAATGAGGGTGTGTGAGAGATGGGGAGGGCGGTGCTGCCCATGCACCGGGGCACAAGAGCGTGTGAGGGGAGCAGGGGCACAAGCATGACAGGGATGGGGAGGGGGCTCACATGTGCGGATTGGGGGACAGGGATGTGGCACATGCACGTGTGAGGGGTGCGCTGTCACCGCTTCACACCTCAGCTGCCCCTCACACCCCGCAGGTGCCATTTCCCCCCTTTCCTGCCCCTCATGGATGCCATTTCCCCCCTCACCTGCCTCTCACATGATTTAAAGAATCAATTTCCAATATTCGAGTGAGTGGAGGTTATCTTTATTCGGCAGCAGTGGGTGCATGGGGGGATCGCTCCACCAAAGTCATGCACACCCAAAGTGATGAACTATCTCATATTCATACAATAAAACAATGAATATTCAATTAACGCCTGTACATACTCACCACCTAAACCCACCTACTCTCCCTTCGTACGTTAATTAGCTTATCAGTCCTTCGCGCTTGCGCAAATTCTTCCAAGAATTGTGGGCAGGGGTCTCCAGGACACGGGCAGTGGTCTTTGGGAGGAAGGCTGTAGGTCTTCCTCATGGTGTACTTTTCACTCTTTGCCTGGAATGTGATGGTCTTGCAAGCTGGCAGTGTTCTTATCGGTCCGAGCTAATTTATGTCCTTGTCGACCATCTATGTCTTATTCTTGTTTCTTTCAGTCACTCCCTCTAGATAACTTATAAACAGGCCCCTTGTTAGAGAAAGTTAAGAGAGAGAGAAACAGACCCCTTCTTTCGTTAGTTATTTCATTAATTATCTTTTTAAAACTATATGGTTACATGACCTAATTACTATATCTACATTCTTTGAGTAAATATATTTACACTTAACCTACTGTCCCTATTCCATACAATTTCTTCATATCATTAGAACCAGGTGTCTTTTCAAAAACAACAGAAATCCAAAGCCTCGGTAGTTAGTACATTCTTTATGTCACCAATTCAAGAATTCAGTGCATCCTCAAAGTCAGTAATGAGTGTCTCTGAATGTTTATCAACTCTTGGACAAATGAAGGCGCGGGCACTTTGTTCTTTAAATAAATTGTACATAGTTCATTATTCAGTTTCCCCTCACGGGCGCCGTTTCCCCTCACAGGCACCGTTTCCCCCTCACCTGCCCCTCACGGGCGCCGTTTCCCCTCACGGGCGCCGTTTCCCCCCTCACCTGCCCCTCACGGGCGCCGTTTCCCCTCACGGGCGCCGTTTCCCCCCCCTCAGCTGCCCCTCACGGGCGCCGTTTCCCCTCACGGGCGCCGTTTCCCCCCTCACCTGCCCCTCACGGGCGCCGTTTCCCCTCACAGGCACCGTTTCCCCCTCACCTGCCCCTCACGGGCGCCGTTTCCCCTCACGGGCGCCGTTTCCCCCCTCACCTGCCCCTCACGGGCGCCGTTTCCCCTCACGGGCGCTGTTTCCCCCCTCACCTGCCCCTCACGGGCGCCGTTTCCCCTCACGGGCGCCGTTTCCCCCCTCACCTGCCCCTCACGGGCACCGTTTCCCCTCACGGGCGCCGTTTCCCCCCTCACCTGCCCCTCACGGGCGCCGTTGCCCCTCACGGGCGCCGTTTCCCCCCTCACCTGCCCCTCACGGGCGCCGTTTCCCCTCACGGGCGCCGTTTCCCCCCTCACCTGCCCCTCACGGGCGCCGTTTCCCCCCTCACCTGCCCCTCACGGGCGCCGTTTCCCCTCACGGGCGCCGTTTCCTCCCTCACCTGCCCCTCACGGGCGCCGTTTCCCCTCACGGGCGCCGTTTCCCCCCCTCACCTGCCCCTCACGGGCGCCGTTTCCCCTCACGGGCGCCGTTTCCCCCCTCACCTGCCCCTCACGGGCGCCATTTCCCCTCATAGGCACCGTTTTCCCCCTCACCTGCTCCTCACTGGCTCCGTTTCCCCTTCACAGGCCCCATATCCCCTCACGCCGCCGCTCGCGCCTCGCGCCCCTCACAGTTTCCCGCCTCAGCCGTGCCTCGCGCCGCCTACACCTCCCGTCGTGCCCCGCGCCGCCGCCTACACCTCCCGTCGTGCCCCGCGCCGGGCAGCCTCGGTTTCGCGGCGGGCCCCTCCTCACGTGACAGGCGGCGGGGGCTGGCGGGGTTGCGGGACGGCTGGGGACCCCCCCCAGACCCCCGCCCCGGGATTTGGGGGCCCCTCCGACCCACCCCCCAAACATGGAGGAGGTGGACAAAATCCTGATCCACTCCCTGCGGCAGGCGGGGACGTGAGTGGAGAGGGGCGGGACGTGAGGGGAGTCTGGGGTGGGGAGGGGGGCTGCGGAGGGGGGTGGGGTGGGGGGGTGGTTGGGGATTTGGGGGGAGGGGTCTCTGGGATTGGGGGGGGGCGGGCATTTGTGGGTTTCTGGGATGGGGGCGCACTGAAGAGTTTTGGGGGGTCTGGGGGAGAACGGATGACCTGGGGGGGAAGTTTGGGGGGATCACTAGAGGGGGAACCCTAAGGAGTTTTGGGGGACCTGGGGGGGGACCTGGTAGATTTGGGGGGGGGCACTGGGGGAGCACCCCCACGATTTGGGGGGGAAGGTCTGTGGAACACCCTAAAAACGGGGGTGGAAGGTCTGAGGGGCACCCTAAGGATTTTGGTGGGGTGGGAGCACCTGGAGGGCTGTGTGTGACACCTGGGGGGCGGTCAGGATTTTGGGGGGTCTCCACCCCAGTGCCCCCACCCCACCCCACCCCCCAGGCCGGTGCCCCCCCGAGGTGCAGAGTGTGCGGGACCTCTCCCCGGAGCTGGTGGTGGAGGCGGCTGTGCGCTGCCTGCGGGCTGTGCGCCCGGCGTTGGGGGTCCCCCTCAGCCCCCTCCTGCCCCCCGGCATCTCTGCCCGCTTCCGACTCGCTTCCGACCTCGCCGCTGCGTGCCAGGTACTCCCAAAAAAAACCTCAAGGGACCCCAAAAAAGTCCAGACACCCCAAAAATAAGGATCCCAGCCCACTCCATCACTCTCTCCAAGGAGCTGGGATTTGTGGGCGACATGGGGTGCTAAACCTTGCTACCCCGCTCTAAAAAAAAACCCACCCAATTTTAAAAAAGTGACCCCCAAAATTTTGGGGTGACCCCTGATTCCCCATTCTCACCCTCAGGAGCTGGGATTTGGGGGCGATGTGGGGTACCAGACCTTCCTCTATAGCTCCGAGCACGACACTCGCCGCCTGCTCCTCTTCCTCGTAGAAAAGCTGCCACGGGACGACAGCGAGAGAGGGGCTGAACCCCCCGGTATGGATTTGAGGGAGGGTCCCTGGTATTTTTGGGGATCCCTCCCCCCCCCCCGTGGTTTTTATTGAGGGGGCTGATCCCTTCCCTGTCCTTTTTCTCTAGGGAAATCGGGGGTCTTGCTACGAGCCATTGGAGCCCGCATCCAGGAGCAGCTGGGGACCCCCTGGGTGCCCCCAGTTTGCCGCACACCCCAGCTGCAGCGCCTGCAGGTGAATTTAGCAGGGGGAGACCCCCCCCAAATTGTCGGGGACCCCTGGCGGGAAGAATTACCCCATTAATTAATCGGTTTTAGGGCACTGGTCGCCTTCACCCCTTTGCTACCTGCCCGCTGGTTCTACCCCAAAGTGGGGGACCCCCAGGTAAGACCCCGGGGGGTCAATTGAGGGGGAGGTCCTTGCTTTGGGGAGTGGTCTGCTCACCCCTGCTTGTCCCCACAGAGCTGCAGGAGTATTTTGGGGGTGCTGCCCCCCCTGTGCCAGCGCAGCCCCCCGTTTCCACCAAGACCCCCCCAGCCTTGCTGGAGACCCACGCCGCCCAGCTCAGCGCCCGCCATGACTGGGAGGCTGAGTGGGGGGGGCCTGGCCTGGCCTCCCGCCTGCCCCCCCAGGTGAGACCCCCCCACCCCTCTTCTTGGGGGGGGGGTTGCTGGGCAGGGGTCTCCAGGGGTCCCCAGAACTTGGGGTGTGGGTGGTCCTGTGGGTCCCACTCTTTTCTTAATGTAGGGGGGGGGCTCTGTGGGTGTGACCCCCATTCTCTGAGTCCTGGGGGGGTGAGGGGGGGAGGTGTGTGTTATGGGGCTGTTTTGGGGGGGTGGTCTCTGTGGGTCTGATCCCCCCCCCCTTTTCTCATTCCAGGAATATCTGGGGCGGAAGCGACTCCGTGCTCGGCTCCGGGCCCTGGAGCCCCTGCGCCAGGTCTGCCCCCCCCACCTCCAGGGACCCCCCCTGGACCCTGCTTGGCTCCAAGAGGCTTTTGGGGCTGGGGGGGCCGGGGGGGCCCTGCCTAAGGGGTCCCGCTTCACCCGCGCCCAGCACCTGACCCACAAGCAGGTGGGGGGCAGGGGGGGCTGGGGATGTTTTAGGGGGGCCTGCTGGAGGGCTGGGGGGTGTTTGGGGGGGGCTGCAGAGCTTCTGAAGGGCTGAGGGGTATTTCGGGGGGGCTGCTGGGGGGCTGGAGTATTTTGGGGGGCCTGCTGGAGGGCTGGGGGGTGTTTTGGGGGGGGCACTGGAGGGCCGAGGGGTATCCTGGGGGGCTGCTGGAGGGCTGGGGGGTATTTTGGGGGGGGCTGCAGAGCTTCTGAAGGGCTGGAGGGTATTTTGGGGGGGGCGGCTGGGGGGTGTTTTGGGGGGGGCTGCAGAGCTTCTGAAGGGCTGAGGGGTATTTTGGGGGGGGCTGCTGGGGGGCTGGGAGTATTTTGGGGGGCCTGCTGGAGGGCTGGGGGTGTTCTTGCAGGGCTGCAGAGCTTCTGAAGGGCTGAGGGATATTTGGGGGGGGCTGCTGGAGGGCTGGGGGCATTTTTGGGGGGCTAGGGGGGCTGACCTGCTGTGGGGGTCTCATCCCACAGGACCCCCAGATTGTGCTGCAGCAGATCCAGGTGGCTGCTGAGACCCTGCACCCCTCAAAGAGCTCTGAGGAAGTAAGCGGATGGGCCGGGGGGAGGGGGCGTGTGTTGTTCACTCTGAACCCTACTGATGGCTGCTTGTGCACGCCGAACCCCAGCAACAGCTCTGCTGGGTAGGTGTTCACTCTGGAGCCTACTGATGGTGCCACTTAGAAGGGGTTTCTCGCTCCCCAGGATGCAGGGGCACGCCAGGCCAGCGAGGAGGTGGCCCTGGAGGAGACCCTGGCCCGGCTGGAGACTGAAATCGAGGGCTGCCGCAGGGAGATGCGGGACGCCCAGCTCAGCCTCACCCAGGTGGGTGCCGCAGGGCGGCGGGGGGGGGGGGTTAAGGGGGTGGAGTGTTTTGGGGTGCCCTGACAGTGCTGCATCCCCCCCGCAGGTGGAGGCGGAGGTGCAGCAGGGCCGGCTGGCGCTGGGGGGCCGGGAGGATGCCCTCAGGCTGAAGGCGCAGGCGATTGAACTGCTCCCAGACGCCCAGAACAACATGGCCAAGCTCCAGGTGAGGATTTTGGGGTGTCCCCTGGAGAGAGGGGGGCTCGGGGGCTGTCGGGGAGGGGGGCTGTGAGTCTGTTTGGGACCACAGCAGGCACGGGGAGGGCGTTTGGGGGGCTGTTTTGGGTATACAGCTGCCTTAGTGGCAGAGGAAGGGGAGAAGTTTGGGGTGGGGGAAGCATTTTGGGGTGGGGGGGACATTTTGGGGGTGCCCTGACACTGCTTCCCAGCTGGTGGTGGAGGCGAGCAGCCGCCGCATCGTCAGCCTGGTGGGGCAGTGGGAGCGGCACCGGGGACCCCTCCTTGACGAGTACCGGCATCTCCGAGCCCTGCATGACTCTGCTCAGGTAAAGTGGAGGGACCCTAGGGTCTGCCCCCCCACTTTTTGGGGGTCCCTAGGTCTCTCCCTGGTAGCTTCTGCAGGTCCCTGGGGGCCTCTGAGAGTCCCTTCCCAGTGGGTTTGGGGTGCCCAGGTCCCCCCCAAGTGGGTTTGGGAGTCCCTGGGGTCCCTTAGCAGTAGTTTGGGGGTCCGTCGGTCTCTCCCCAGTAGGTTCTGGGGGTCCCTGGGAGCTCTGGGATCCTCTTCCCAATGACTCTGGGGTGCCCAGATCCCCCCAAAGTGGGTTTTGGGGTCCCTGAGGGCTCTGTAGTCCCTTCCCCAGGGCTTTGGAACTTTGGGGTCCCTTCCCAATGGTTTTGGGGTACTGGGAGTCCGTTCTCGGGGGTTTTGGGGTCTCGGGGGTAACCCCCGGTGGGTTTGGGGGGGTCCCTGACACCCCCTCCCCTTTTTCTTTTACCCCTCCTACCCCAGCTGGAGTCGTCGCGGCGGCTGTCGGAGATCCGAGCCCTGCACGAGCGCAGCCGCTTGGCCGCCGCCGAAGCCCGGCGCAAGGAAGAGCTGTACAAGCAACTGGTGAGCACCCATGGGTGGGGAGGGTGATTTGGGGGGGGGAGGTCTCGGGGCGGGGGGGGCCCTCGCTTTCACGCACCCTCCCCGTGACCACCAGCGCTCCCCGGATGCAGGTGGCGGAGCTGGAGGCGCTGCCCCGGGACATCTCGCGTGCCGTCTACACCCAGCGCATCCTGGAGATCGTGGGCAACATCCGCAAGCAGAAGGAGGAGATCGGCAAGGTCGGGGGTGGGGAGGAGATTGGGGGGGGGCTCTGGGGGTACTGGGGGGGGGGGATGGAATTTTTTTGGGGGGCCCCTAATCCTTGGTGGGGGGTGGTAGGGACTTTTGGGGTCCCTAGGGCAGCCTGGAGGAGTTCGGGGGTGGGGGGTATCTTCGGGGTATTAGGTCCCATTTGAAGTCTGGGGGGGGGGGAGGGGTTTTGGGGTGTCCCTGCCCCCCGCCAGACCTGAGATCCCTGTGGATCTCTCCCCAGATCCTGGTGGACACACGGGCGCTGCAGAAGGAGATCAACTCCTTGGTGGGGAAGCTGGAGAGGACCTTCAGCGTCACCGATGAGCTGCTTTTTAAGGTGGGGGGGGGGGATCAGGGTGGGATTTTGGGTGGGGTGCTGGGGCTAGGTGCTCAGGGGGACCCTCTATGGGATGACCCCAAAGGGAGGTGGGCATTGTGAGCCCCCCAAATTGTCCCGTGTCCCCCCCCCCAGGATGCCAAGCGGGACGAGGTGGTGAGGAAAGCCTACAAGTACCTGGCAGCTCTACACGAGGTAACGGGGGGTGGGGTGGGGGGTGTCTGGTGTCTGAAATTTTTTTTTGGGGGGGGGCAGGTGGAACTGGGGGGGAGTGGGGTTGGAAACAGAGGGTTTTGGGGTGGTCCCACCCCCCCCCCCCCAAATGCTTTTTCTGTCACCCAGAACTGTGCCCAGCTGATCCGGACCATTGAGGACACGGGGACCATCCAGAGGGAGATCCGGGATCTGGAGGAGCAGGTAGGGATGGGGGGGGGGGGGCAGCAATTTGGGGTGCCTCTGGGGGACCCCCACGTCTACTGGGGAATCAAACCGCTCTTGTCTCCCTTATCTCTTTGTGCCCCTCCCCAATTCTTTGCCATCCCCCCAACTCTTTGCCCCCCCATTCTGTGCCCTCCACCATTTCCCCCCCCCCATTTTAACACACACACCCCCCATTACCCCCAGATCGAGGGGGAGATGAGCGCGAAGCCCCCCACCAACCTCGACCGCATCCTCAGTGACTGCCGGGCGCTGCGGGAGGAGAACGCGCTGCTGGTGGCACGAGCCCGCCACGCCTGAACCCCCAAACCTGGGGGGGGGGGGGGGGTCCCCCAAAATCCATCCCCCCCCGGGGGGAGGCTCTGGCCCTCCCTCATGCACACAGGGCCCCCCCCCCCCCCAAAACGCACCCGTGGTGGAGGATGAAGCAGTTCCTTTATGGTGACAATAAAGTCCCGGCACAGCGGTTTTGGGGAGTTGTGTTCCTCGGGGGGGGGGGGAATGTAGGGGGACCCCCCAGTCTCTTCCCCATTGTGGTTTTAGAGGACACACACCCCCCCTTCAGCTCCGGGGGGGCATAAAGTACTTCAGGTCGCAGTCCCTGGGGGGGAAGCAGGGGGGGTTTAGAGGGGAGCCCTGTATTTATCAGGGATGGGGTTGGTTTTTTATTGGGGGGGGGGGGGGGGGCGGGGATTAAGGCCCATTTCCGCGCCCCCCCCCCCCATGGTTTTGGGGTCTCTGGGGAGGGTCTTGGGGTGTGAGGGGGGATTTTTGGGGGTACCTGGGGTAGCGCTGTCCCCGTTTGCGCCTGAATTCAGCCTCATCCACCGTCCAGACGGCCCCGCGCACGTTTTCCACTCGCACGAAGCACTTGTGCAGGCTCAGGTTGTGGCGCACGGCGTTCTGCAGCGAGGGGGGGCACCCCAGGAAATTGGGGGGCTGCCCAGGAAATTGGGGGGCTGCTCCCCCTCAAATCCCCTGAGGAATTTTTTTGGAGGAGGGCATCTGGTGCATGTTTAGGGGTTTTTGAGGGGGTTTGGGGGCTGTCTGAGCTGTTGCAAGGGGGGTGGTGATGGTTGGAGAGGTGCTGGGAGAATTTAGGGTGCCCCCCCCGGTTTTTTCATGGGGGGTCCCCGGGGACCAATTTGGGGGTCCCACCTTCCGAATGGCAACATTTTGGGGGTGGGAGGAAACAAGGTTTGGGGTTTCCCTTTCCCAGTGATGGTGGGGGGCAGTGCTGGGGGGGAGTGCTCAGAGTGCCCCCCACCCAGGAAGTGGGAGTGCTGGAGGGGAGATCTGGGGGTACGGGGGGGGGTCCCCACCTTCCACGTAGCGGTGTTATGGCGGAAGTACCCAAACATGCGGCTGAACCAGTGGTAGATCTCGCCCAGGGTGCGCTGGCGCTGGGGGGACTCCAGGATGGCCTGGGGACACGGACACACACATTTGGGGGGGGGGGCACAGCAGGGTTGGGGGGTGTGGGGACATTTGGGGGAGGGGGGCATGAGAGGGTGTGGGGACATTTGGGGGGGGGGGGGCATGAGAGGGTTGGGGACATTTCGGGGGGGGGAGGCAATCCCTATAGGGACCAGCCATAGCAACAGGGGACCTGCAGGGGTGTGTGTGAAGGATTTGGGGGGGCTATAAGGGGTGGGGGTGGGGTTATAAGGAATCAGCGGGTTGGTATTGGGGGGGGGATGCAGGGGCCAAGGGCGTGGGGGGGGGGGGGGCAGCATCACTCACCCAGCGAATGAGCATGGCGTAGGTGTAGGGGGGCCGGGCAGTGCTGAGCCGGTAGTACTCCAGTGCTGGGGGGGGAAACGGGGTGTCAGTGGGGTCCCAGGCATCCAGCCCCCCACCCCATTATTTAGGGGTGTCATTCCCTCCCACCCCCCAAAACCTGGGGCTCACCTGGGCAGAGCCCCCCATGATCCCAACTGGGCCCCGGGGGGGGCAGCAGCGTCTCGGGTTCCCCCTCCACCTCTGGGGGGGCCTGGTGGTTCCAAATTGAGGGGGGCCCAGCGTGGCCCTTCCCGGGGGGGGCCTGAGGGTGGTGAGTGGACAGTGGTGAGGGGCTGCCAGTGCCCTTGGGGGTCCCAGCCCCAGTTTTGGGGTGTCCCCCCTGCCCTTACCATTGTGGGGGGGCACCTCGGGATGAGCTGTGCCTGCAACAGCCCCAGGCGGTGCCGCTCACGGGCCAACTGCGGGGGGACACAGTTTTGAGGGGCATGGAGGGGGGGGGGGGGAGGGGCGGGGGGGGATTGGCGTGGAGGTACACGGGTTGGGGGGGGAGGGGCTGGAGGGGTGATGTGCTTGGGGGAGGACGGAGGGGTGGGGGGTACAGGCAGGGCACAGGTTTGGGGGAGCACAGGTTTTGGGAGGGACAGATTTGGGAAGGGTCATGGTTTTGGGGGGGGGGGTGTCACAGGGCGGGTTTTTTGGGGGGGGGGGGGGGGGTTAGGAGGAGCCTCCTCACCTGCTGTTCCAGCTCCTGGATCCTCTCCAGCTGCCGCAGGCACTGTGCCACCTCCCCCAGGTCACAGCGGGGTCCCCTGGGGGGGGGGGGGGGGGCACATATTTTTTTGGGGGGGTTGGGGGCGGTGAGGATCTAGGCGCCTGGGACCCCCACACCCCCCCCAAAAAAGGGACCCAGGTATCTGGGCCCTTCACTTACCTGGGGGGCTGAGCGGCAGTTGGGGGCGGCTGGGGGGGGTCGCGGCCGGCCGGGGCGGGTGAGGAGGCTCGGTCACGGCCCGGGGGATCTTTGGAGCTCCACTCAAAACCAGGGAGACCTGGAAGAATTTTTTTTTTTTTTTTTTTGGGGGGGGGGGGGGCCTAAAAAAAAAGGGGGCAGACCCCCACAAAGGAGGGGGTGCAGGTTGGGGGGAGGGCTTACCATGTGCTGGGGGGAGCCGTGTCCGCATCACCAGCACCCCAGGGTGCTGGATGTGCAGGAGGGGGGGGCACGACCCCCCCTCAGGCGGCACCTATATATTTTGGGGGGGGGGGGGGGGGGGGGCGGGAAGAAGAGGTGAACCCCCACATCCTGACGCACCCCTCCCCACCCTTACCAGGGACCCAGGTGTCTGGGCTGTGCCCCCCCCACACACCTGTGTGCGCCGAGGGACCCCCCCATCTCCGCGGGTCAGCACCGTGGGGCGATCCTGGGGGCTGCGGGGGGGGCGGCGCTGGCTGGGGAGGGGGGGAAGTGTGAGACACCTCCCCCCCCTGCAAGTGTGCGAGAGGCCTGGGCGCGTGTGCGAGCCGCCTCGCACGAGGGCCCTGCGTCACGGCAAGTCCCGACACGCTTGTGGGGGGGGGACGGACACCCCCTCCAGAGCTGTGGCACCCCTGGTTACGTGTGTCCCCCCTCTCCCAGTACCTCCCAGTACAGACTGGGCCCACTCCCATCCTCCACTGGCAAACCCCCACGTCACATCTGCAGTCACCCTGTGGAGCTCCCAGTCCATCCCAGTGCCCCCCAGTCCTTCCCAGTAACCCCTCTCAGTCCTTTCCAGTTTCCCCCAGCCCTTTCCGGCATCCCCCAGCAAGTCACAGTCCCTTCCAGTCCTTTCCAGCAGTCCCCAGTCCCTCCCAGTAGGCTGCAATCCCTCCCAGTCCTTTCCAGTGCCACCCAGTCCATCCCAGTACACCCTAGCACCCTCCCAGACCCCGCCAGCCTTCCCATTTTCCCCAACACTCTTCCAGCCCCTCCTGGCACATGGCACTCCCCAGTCCATCCGAGTGCCTCCCAGTACCCCCAGTCTCACTCCCCAGTCCCCTCCAGTCCTACCCAGTCACTTCAGAACCTTCCCAGTCCCACCCAGCATCACTCCAGTGCCCCCCAAGTCCCATCCAGCACCACGCCGCTGCCCTGTAGTGTGTTCCCAGTGCCTCCCAGTGCCTCCCAGTGCCCCCAGCTCACGGGTCCCGGGCGCCCGCCATGGCTCTGGGCGACACTTGGGTGCCTCCACCCCTGATTTATAGACGGGAAACCACAGCTCTGAGTCACGGCGGGGGCGGGGGGCCGGGGATGGGCCCCCCCAGACCCAAAAGGGCACCCCAAAAATGGCCGGGGTAGCAAGGGTCCCAAGAGGACAGGGTACAGGCACCCCCAAAATGCTAAGAAATGCC
>NC_054071.1:6728045-6763153 GCF_017639655.2 Falco naumanni
CACGGATGGGGCGTGGCCAGAGCTATGCCCCCGCCCATGGGTGTGGCCAACACCAACCACACCCATTCCCAGTATGCCCAGGCCCTGGCCCAGTTCCTCTCTGGGCAGCACATCCAGGACCTGAAGGTCTGGACCAGCCACATGAAACGCACCATCGAGACGGCCGAAGCCCTGGGGGTGCCCTACGAGCAGTGGAAAGCCCTCAACGAGATCGATGCCGTGAGTCACCCCTCTTTTTATTATGGGGGAGCACCCCCCTCATTCTGAATTTTCCCCCCCAGCCCCCAACATCCCCATCCTGCAGGGTGTCTGTGAGGAGATGACCTACGAGGAAATCCAGGAGCGCTACCCCAAAGAATTCGCCCTACGGGACCAGGATAAATATCGCTACCGCTATCCCAAAGGCGAGGTAATGCCCCCACCTCGATGACAATAAGGGGGTGCACAGGGTTTTGGGGGACTCCCCGCTTACCCTGGTGCACGTCCCCCCCCTCCACAAGTCATACGAAGACCTGGTGCAGCGGCTGGAGCCCGTCATCATGGAGCTGGAGCGGCAGGAGAACGTGCTGGTCATCTGCCACCAAGCTGTCATGCGCTGCCTGCTGGCTTACTTCTTGGATAAGAGCGCAGGTGAGGCTTTGGGGACAATTTGGGAGATTTTGGGGGGACACGTAAGGACGTTTTGGGGATACCCCCAGGCGCTTCAACCCCCCCACCTTACCCTTTATTCCACCCCAAAGATGAACTGCCCTACCTCAAGTGTCCCCTGCACACCGTGCTCAAGCTGACACCCGTGGCCTATGGTGAGTGGGGTGCAAGCCCCCCAAAAAACAGGGAATGCCCCCCCCCCCCAAAAAATGTGGGGCCAAGGTGCAGCCACATCCCTTCTCCCTTGCGGGGGTAAACCAGGGTGCGAGGTAGAATCCATCTTCCTCAACATTGAAGCAGTCAACACCCACCGGGAACGACCCCAGGTAAGGGGGGGCACCCCCATAAAACCCACCAATAAGCACCACACATCTTAACACCCACCCCCCCCCCAGACTGAGGGGGGTATTAGATTTTGGGTAACCCCCCAAAAAACCTTGTCTTCACCCTGCAGAACGTCGACATCAGCCGTCCCCCAGCTGAAGCCCTGGTCACCGTCCCCAAGCATTATTGAGGGGTCCCCCCCAGGGCAAGGGGGGGGCTCCCCAGATTCCAGCTTAATGAAGCACCGAGTTATGAGGCAGCGCTCCAAACGGGCACCTTTATTACTCTGGGGGATGGGGAGGCGGATCCCAGGGTGGGGGGGGGGGTCAGGAGGTAGCTTCAGCATCATTGTACTGGCTTGTCCAGAATGTGGGGTCCTTCCCTTGGATCTGGGGGAAAGCAGGGAGGGGAAGAAAAAAGGGGGGAGTCAAATTGAGCCCCAGGACCCCACCTCCCCCCAAAAACCCAAGGATGACCCCCCAACACAGCCTCACCTTTGCCACAAAGCGCAGCACGTCCTTCTTGGAGATCTCTTTGGCTGCCCGCAGCCCCCACTGGTACTTGAATTCGGGGGGCTCTGTCATGGGGATTGGGGTGATCTCCAGGTACCTGCCAAGTGGAGGTATGTCTGTTTAACCCCCCCCCCAAATATTTTGGGGCACCCCAGGGGTGTGTGTCCAACACTCCTCAACCCTGCGACAGACCCCTCAAGTCGCTGGGTGTTGGGGGGCTGTGTTGTTTTCTTTTTTTTCTCTGCGGTGTGGTATAAACAGCCTGGCCAAGGCTGGCGCCAGGGCTGCTCTGTGCACACCGGGGTTGGGAGTGATCCCAGGGTCTAAAATCTGGGGGGATAACCCCACCCCTAACTCACTTCTGCCGCACAAACTCCTCTGTCACCAGCTTCTTGACATCCCCAAAGATGCTGTGTCGCTGCCTGAGGACAGGGGGGTTAATGAGGTGTGGCAGCAATGCGCCCCATCCCCCATTACGCACGTGTGTCCTGCCCCTCAGTATCCTACCCTGGTTTCACCCGGAGCCAGCGGAGAAACTCCCACACAGCACCTGGAAAAGAGGGTGTTAAAAGTGGGGGGCACAAATGGGAAGGGGGTATGGAGGGGGATTTGAGGGTGCTCACTGTCTTTGGCCGAGTTGCCCTTCATGAAAATGAAGCTGAGGATGACGGTGAGGAGCCCCAGCTTCGCTGTTTCATCATTCCTGCGGCAGATGGAGAGGCATGTCACCCACGTGAGCAAAGGGATGAATGCTCCGATGGAGTCTTACGTGCCTGTGTCCATCCCACCCACCCCACCCTCCAAAAATCACCCCCAGGGTGATCCCCCCGCCCCGGCACCAGCCCCTCACTGGCACAAGTTCTCCCCCTCGGCACGGGGCAAGCTGCTGGTGAGGATGTAGATGTGATGTTTGGCATCGATCTCTACCAACTCCAGCCCGAACACCTGCAGGAGGACAAGGGTTAATCCAGGAGAGAGTCTCCCTCCATTCCCAAAGCCCCCACATCCCTCCGTGTCCTCCCCTCCACCTGCTGCAGGGTCCTGGTCGCCTGGTTGATGATCTCCGAGTAGACATCTCTGTATTCCCGAATTACTTTCTTTAGCATATCTGTGAGGAAAGGCAAAGGAATCGCTAAGGGAGCCTGGATGCCTGAGCTCCAAAAGGGCAGTAAGGTTTTGGGGTTCCCAAAGCTTGGGGGAGGGGGGGCTCCCCTAAACGTACCTGCTCTCTTGATGGGGATCTTTTTCTGGTCCTTCACAAGCAGGAACTGAACAAGCTCAATTGCCTGTGGGTGCGGGAAGGCCAAGAGCTAGGTAAGGATGCAGAAGCTAAGATACATCACTCAGAAGAGGAAAAAGTGAACCGCCTCAACCCACCTTCTGATTCACTTCACTCTTGGAGTGCCTCTCCAGGTTCTTCTGCACCTGAGTGTACGTCGGCGTCTGGTTCAGGACGAAATCCTCCTCTTCCTCCTCCTCCTCCTGTAGGAAAAGGCCAGGGAAATCCTGCTGCAGAGAGACACACCACACCCAGAGAGGGTAAAAGGGGGGGGGGGGGGGGGGGGAGCTGCCCCTTACCTGAGAGAAACCTAACCGTTTGCCGCGCCTTCTCTGGGACATTTCTCACAGCAGCTCTGAGGGAAAAAGTAGCAGCCGGCGAGCTGAAACTGCGAAGAGATCGTCCCCACAGATGTCCCTCACATCCCCCCCGCTCCCTCCCTTCAGCAATACCACAGAACCCGCCACAGAGGCCCATTAAAGAGACACGGAACCGCCGCGCTACCTGCCTGCCTCCCGCTGCGGCTGCCACCCGCCTCCCCTTCGCGCATGCGCCCGCAGCGGCCCCGCCCGCACAACCCAGCCCCGCCTCCTATTGGCCAGAGCACTGCCCTCGTCCCACCCAACGCCCCTCCTTCGCACCGCCATTGGGCGAGCGGCCGCCCTCGCTCCGCCCCCCAGCACGTGTGCAGCGCCCCCCACCCCCTCAGGTGGAGGGCAAAAAGGGCGGGAAAAGCCCCGCGCGCGACCTCTCCCCTCAGGGCCGCAAAAGGGCGCCTGATCAGCGGCACCACCTCGGCTCCACCGTTAAAAACGAGCTGAAAAAAAAACCCCAGACAACCCAAAATGGTCGATTTTACCCGCTCGCTCCCTCCCTCCCTGCCCCTCGTTATGCGCCTCGAAGGCCCTTCTCTCGGGTTGGGGGAGAGGCAACACAATGGCGGCTGAGGGGAGCTCGCTCCCTGAAGCCTGGCTCTGGGCTATAGGGAGACCCCTGCACTCCAAAACGCCAGGGAGGCTTTCATCACCTGCCTGTGTGGCTGAGGACGCTGTGAGAGGTAAGGTAGGTGATTTGGGGGAGTCAAACAGCAGGTGACCCTGTTCTCTTTGCGAACACGTATACACAAGCTGTTTTCGGGAGCTGTGGGACATGAGAGTGTGGCAGTGGGGAGTCCAGGGTGGCTTTTGGGTTGATCTGGAGAGTTGGGGGGGGGTTCAGTGTTAGTGAAGACACAGGCTGCCCTGTAGGGGATGGGAACGGTTAGAAGATGGTAATGGTGTGCCCTTAATAATGGGGGTGCGCCACTTTCTACCCTCCCACAACTGGGCCCCCCTTGATCCCAATTTTGGGGTTTACTGAGCCCCCCCCCCCCCCCCCCCCCGGGAGTTGAGCACTGCCTTTGCTGAGTCACCTGGAAAAATGGGGTACCCCAAGTTAAGGGGGGGGGTCTGCATACCCATTCTGCAGCCCCCCAGCTGGTAACATGGGTGAGCTCCTCAAAACCTCTGTGGGGATTTGGGGGCCCCTCTCCTCCCCCCTGCCCCACAAGCCTCCACAATCCAACCTCCTGGTTGAGAGGCCCCCAGGACCACCCCCTCACACCCCCCCCCCCCCCAAAATCACATCTCTAGATGCATCCCTGTTCCACCCGTGCTTTTATTTCAAAAAAAGGTGTTTCTTTTAAACCATTTCTCACTTTGAAAACATAATAAACATCACCGTCAGAACTGCATGGCTGCTTCCAGCGTCTCCGAAAGCTTCGTGGCGATTTTGTCTGCAGGGTGGGAGGGTAGTCGCAGTTTAGAGGGGTTCAGGAGGATTTTGGGGGGTTCAAGAAAAAGGAGTGGCTTTACTCACCTGCTCTTTTTTGCAGCTTTTTCCTTCGTTTGCTGGCAGCCTTTAGCCCTTGGCCCTGTAGCAGCGGGTCGAGGGTGGCCACCTCCTCCAAACGGGGGGCACGGGGCGCAGAACTCTCCTTGCTGCCTCTCGTCTTCACCCGGGGCTTCAGCTCCACCGTCACCGCACCGAGCTGGGGTTGGGGGGGGATCAAAAATAAACCTGTGACACTTCCCCTCCCCCCCCCCCCCCCCCCCCCCCCCCTAAAAAAAAGAACCTGTTCCTCAGCAAACCCTTTAATTTCTTCTGTACCTCCAGGTTGTCAATGTCATCCTCCATGGCGACTTCTTCCTCCCCGCTGTATTTCTCATCTGTCTCCGCATTGGGGATACATGGGGACAGCCCGATTCCTGTCACCGTCGCCGGTATAGCTGCGGGGGGAGGGGACAGGTAAGCTTTGGGACCGGGGGTCACCCCTATGTACAAAGAGGGTGAATCATCCACTTGTCACCTGCCAGCGCCTCGGCGTCACCCCTCTCCAGGGCTTCCAGGTCAAGCGCTGGTCCTAGCGTAGTCACAATCTGGGCCTCCAGCTGCACCCCCTGAATTTTGGGGGGGTGGGTGTAGTAGGAGATCTTCCCGCTGTGCCGGAAAAGGGGGGTCAGGGTGTGCGGAGACCCCCGAAGCCACCCCAAAAGAGGGTCAGGGAGTGGGAAGACACCCCCAAAAGGGTATCAGGGTGTGGGGAGACCTCTCTACCCCTGCAGAAAGCCACTCACCCACCTGGTCCAGTCACGCAGCAGGGCCACGGCGGCGGCGTGGGGATCCGGCAGCCCCCCAGGACGGAGCCGGCCCTGTCGTCGGGCCAGGTGGGATAGGAATTGCCGGGGGTCGGCACAGGGGGGGACCCCATAAAGCTCACTTAGCTGTTGGGGGGAGGGAGCAACAAGAACACACGCAGGGTTGGGGGGGTGTACGAGGTCCAGTCACACCTTCCCAGATTGCTGTCACCCTGCAGCCACCACTCCTATGCTGTGGCAACAAGGGGACCCCCCCACCCCATTATACCCCTGATAGCCATAGCTATGGGGCTAAGCCCCACAGGGGTCCCACCTGTTCCGGGGGGCAGCGGCGCAGGATGGCGGCAGCGGGGCTCAGGGGGTCCCGCAGGCGCTGGGGGGCTAGGGCTGCTCTCAGGGGTGCCACGGTGGGGGATGTCCCTGTCTCCATGACGACGCCAGGACAGTCCAACAGCTGGATGTGGCGGTCCAGCTGCACAGCCTGCAGGCACCTAAAGGGGTGGGGTCAAGGGGTGGGGCTTCACCAGCCCCTCCCAAGGGGGCGGGACAGTGCAGGCTCCTCCCCCCCCCCCCCCCTCCCAAGTTCAGGGCTTACTTGGTGACACCCGGCGCTGCTCCCACCCCACAGGCCCGGCTCCTCTTCAGGCTGTTGATGAGGCTGCTCTTGCCCACGTTGGGGTACCCTGGGGGGGGGGGGGGGGTGTTAGGGGTCAGTGGGGTGTCCCCCCGACCTGCGCACCCCCCTTGCAGACCCCCACTCACCCACGACGCCCACGGTGATGGTTGTTTTCACCTCCCCGGAGCGGCTGTAGTTGGCTAAGACACGGAGTAAAGAGTCGGCGCCCACACACGCGCTTCCGGCCAGGACATCCTCTGGGGCCGTCACTGCTGGCAGCCGGCTCTGCTTCTGCGGGGGGAGCGCACAGCAGGGTGAGGGGTCTCCATGTCACCCCCACAGACCCTGTGACCCCCCAGATCACCCCTTTTTTCTCTCCAGGGACCCCACCAGGTTGCGGCTTTGCTGCTGGGTGCACGCCTTGAAGGCCACAGTGGGGAACTCAGCTCGCAGGTACTTCAGCCATGCCGCCACCACGTCCCGTGGCACCAGGTCTGGGGGGGCGCAGAGACAAAAAGAGTCGTCTCCCCATCAGCTGCAAGAAACAAGGACCCCCACATCCCCCCCCAAAACCCACCGTACCGATCTTATTGAGGATGAGCACCAGGCGCTGGCGGTGCCCGGCACGACGGACGGCAGCCTCCAGCTGTGGGCTGCGGCAGCCCTGGGGGTCGCGGGCATCCAGCACCTCCAGAACCACATCAGAAGCCGCCAACACCTGCCAAAATCGGGGGTTCAGGGCGGGGGGAGACCCCCAAAAGCCCCCCAACTACCCACCAAGCGCTCACCTTGCGCAGCTCCCGCCCATACTGCCGCAGCGAGGCCTCTTCTTGTGCATCGGCCTGTGTCACCACCACCTCCTAAACCACGTCCAGTGTTAAGGGGGGTACCCCATTATCCGGGGAGGCCCCCCCCCCCCCCAAGAACAGGGGTACCCCAACACTCCACCTTGTGCTCAAACTCCCGTTGCCGCCGCAGAGCGTCGTGCTGGAGCCCGGCCAGGCTCCGTCGCTGTCCCACCTCTGTCTCCCGGGCCTCCTCCCGCCGCCGCCGTGCCTCTGCCGCCTGCAGAGACGCAGTGGGGGGATTAAAAACCTGGGTGGGGGCACCCCAAACCCCCTCCCCTGGATTTTAGTTTTACCCTTTTCTGCCTGTTTTCATTCTGCTGCTGGAGGCGGGCAGCAAAGCGGCCCAGCTGCGGCACCCCCAGCTCCTTCTTCCCTGCCGCCTTCTCGCGTTTTGCCTGCGGCGGGGAGGGGGGCAGGGAGGGCACACGTTATATGGGGGGGGCTGGGAATCCCCCAAACGGGGCCGGTCCCCTCCTTCCTTGGGGCTTTGGGGGTGGGGGCTGGGAACCCGCCCCGGGCTGGGCCTCACCTGGACCCGCTTCCTCCGCGCGGCTTCCACTTGTCGCCCTGCGGGGAGGGGCAGAGCGATGGGGAGAAGCTTCCCGAAACTCACTCCGGGACCCCAGACCCCCACCTCAGCCCCTCGACACCCCCCCCGAACTCACGGGAGCGGGTCATGCCTCCGGCCCCAGCGCTGCTCACGGCGCTTCTCTGCGACGTCACATCCGGCGCGACGACAAATACCCCGCCCCCTCCTTGCCCGGCCGCCTCGTGCCACACAAAAGATGGCCGCCGAGCCACATCGCTGTCGCTTTGAGTGTAGCTCTTAGTGAGGCTGCCGCACCGCCGCACGCAAGATGGCGGGGAGAGGAAATGACGTCAACGCGTTTCCGGCCACACTCAAGATGGCTGCCAAAACACGTCTGTGCCACACTCAATATGGCGGAGACAGGAAGTGTCGCACTGGCGTTTCCGGCCACTCAAGATGGCGGAGCGGAAGTGAGATCACAACTTCCGGCCGCCGAGCAGCTTTTTCCCGCCACACCAGCCCCTACTCAGGGTGTCACCCCCCAAGATGGCGGCGACACCCCCCTCCCCCCCCCGCCCCCCAGTACAAACGACCTGGACTGCCCTTACCAAGAGTGCACTTTTTTATTCCTTTTTTTTTTTTTTTTTTTTTTTTTTAACTTTTTCTTTCAATTTTGGGGTGGGGGCCGAACCTCTTATATATAATTTAAGGGGGGGGCGGGGTGGGGTTATGTCCCCCCCCCCTTCAGCATCCCCTGTGCCCCCCAAGACCCCACCATTCCCGTGGGTGTGTGTGTGGGGGAGGGGTGGGGTTGTGTCTCCCCCCACCCTCCAACAGAGGGAGAAAAAAAAAAAAAAACAAAACCAAAAAAAAACAACAAAACCCAAACCAAACCAGCCCCAAACTGGGACAAAAAAAAAAAAAAGAAAAAAAAAAAAAGAAAAAAAAAAAAAAAGAAAAAACAAATATCGAAAACCAAAACAACCCCAAAAAAGCAGGAGGAAAAAAAAAAAAAAAAAAGCCAACGAAACCGAAAAATATATATATATATTTATAGAGACCCTGCGGCGGGGGCAGGGCGCCCCTAGGCCAGCCCGAAGCCCTCCGAGCACTCCTGGATGGCCAGCAGCAGCATGTGCCGCAGCTTCTCGTAGCTCTCGTACGCCGGCAGGTCCAGCTGGTTGAAGCTGGGAGGGGACAGAGGGGACACAAGTGTCACACACGGGGGGCCCCATGTCCCCCATCCCCACGGTGTCACCCCAGTGTTGCCTCACCTGCCTGTCCCCATGGCCCTGTGTCCCCAGCGTCACCTCACCTGCCTGTCCCCATGGCCCTGGGCCACCTCACCCACATGTCCCCAGCGTCACCTCACCTGCCTGTCCCCGTGGCCCTGTGTCCCCAGCGTCACCTCACCTGCCTGTCCCCATGGCCCTGTGCCACCTCACCCACGTGTCCCCAGTATCACCTCACCCGCCTGTCCCCATGGCCCTGTATTCCCTGTCTCCCCCTGTGACACCTCAGCTGTGGCCCCATGTCACTCCCCTGTGTCCCTCCTGATGCCACCTCACCTGCGTGTGTCCCTCCGTCCCCCTCCCACTTGTGACTGCCCTTGTGTCCTGTCCTCATCCCGTGTCCCCGGGAGTTTCTCCTCTTGGGTCCCTGTCCCCCTGTCCTGCACCCGTGAATCAGTGTCCCCCCAGTGCCATCTCAGCCGTGTCCCCTGTCCCCATGTCACTCCCCTGTGTCCCTTGTCCCCACATCTCCCTGCGTGTCCCCATCCCACCTGAGAGTTCGCCTCTTGGGTCCCTGTCCCCATGTCTCCCACCCGTGTCTCAGCATCCCCACGTCCCCCCAGCGCCACCTCACCTGTCCCCCCCTCGTGCCCCCCCTGTCCCCATGTCCCACACCCTCACGACCTTGTCACCGCGTCCCTCCTGGTGCCACCTCACCTGTGTCCCCACGTCCCCGTGTCCCACGCCCAGCGCCACCTCAGCTCTGAACCCACGTCCCCACGGCCGTGCTCCCCCACCCCAGTGCCCCCACGTCCCACTCCGCGTCCCCGCGTCCCCGTACCAGGTGTGGGCGGAGGGCAGGCGGTCGGTGGAGCGGTCGTCCCGGTGGATCTGGAATTTCTGGATGCCGTTCATCCCCTCCAGAGCGGCGAAGCCCTGCAGCGGCACCTTGGACGTCCCTGTCACAAACTGCAGGAACTTGGCCCGATCCGCTTGGTCGAAGGACCTCAGCGCTCGCCAGAACCACTGGATCTGGGACAGGACACAACGCTCAGTCCCTCAGAAAAAAAAATACCACCACCACCACCCCCCAAATGAGGGGTTCGAGTTTTTTTTTGGGGGGGTGTAGAACCCCACCTGGATGGAGTTGCCCTGGTACTTGTGGTACTCCGTGTTGGCCTTGAGGTCGTCGATGTCGATGGTGGGCAGCCCCGAGATGAGGAGCTCCAGCTCTTGCTCCGTGAAGATGGAGATGAGGCGTTTGGGGATAATCTCATAGAAACCCTCCAGAAAGGCGGCCAGCTGCTTCCGGATGGCGCCTGCGGGATTTGGGGAGGGGGGGGTTACAGGTTCGGGGGGGGATGGGGCGGTGCTGGCCGCCCACCCTCGGCACCCCCAAACCCTGCCGGCCGCTCACCGGTCATGCGCATCTGGCAGACGAGGTGCACGTACTCCTTCTTGTTCTCCTCCGTCACCAGCACGTTGGCCCCGTTGGGCTTCAGGTCCCGCACCTCGCACACCCCGAATTCCTGCACCTGGGGGCGGGGGAGGGTGTCAGCAGCGGGGGGGAGGGGAAGGCACAGACACCCCACCCCCCCCGGGGAGCATCCCTGGGGTTGGGGGGACGCCCCGGGAAGAGAGCGGGGGGGCAGCTAAGGTGGGCTGGGTGAGGGAACAACGCTGGGGACGTCCACGGACGAGGACCCCCTGGGTCTTAGGACACCTCAAGAACTTGGAGACCCGTCCCCCCCCCCCAGAAGAGGGGGGGACCCTTCCCCAGGTGCAGCCCTGGGGGAGATGTGGGGTGCTGTGGGGTGCCCACGCCTTGTTCTCGGGGGTGACACACACCTCGGTGCTGAAGGTGAGGTCGTAGCCCAGGGTGGAGACGTCGTTCTCCAGCAGGTACACCAGGCCCTGGTAGAAGTGGTAGTCCTCGCTCTCCATGTCCGTGTACCTGTGCCGGGGATCCAGGGGGGCCCGTCACCCCGGGAAGCGGGTCTGGCGCCCCGTGGAGGGCTCCAACACCCCACAAAGTGGTTCAACAACCCAGGAGGGAGGTTCTACACCCCAAAAGCAGGGTTCTACACCCTGACAGGGGGTTCTACCATCCCCCCAGGAGGCTTAACACCCCACGAGGGGGTTCCTACACCCTACAAGGGTGGTCTACAGACACCCCACGAAGGTGTTCCACATCCCATGAAGATGTTCCAACACTCGAAGAAGGGCGTTCACCACCCCACGACCGTGTTCTTCACCCCAAAAGGGGTGTTCACCACCCCATGAGCGTGTTCTACACCCCAAGAAGGGTGTTCACCACACCATGAGTGTGTTCTTCACCCCAAAAGGGGTGTTCACCACCCCATGAGCGTATTCTACACCCCAAGAAGGGTGTTCACCACCCCATGAGCGTGTTCTTCACCCCTAAAGGGTTGTTCACCACCCCATGAGAATGTTCTACACCCCAAGAAGGGTGTTCACCACCCCATGAGAATGTTCTACACCCCAAGAAGGGCGTTCACCACCCCATGAGAATGTTCTACACCCCAAGAAGGGTGTTCACCACTCCATGAGCGTGTTCTACACCCCAAGAAGGGTGTTCACCACCCCATGAGCGTGTTCTTCACCCCAAAAGGGGTGTTCACCACCCCATGAGAATGTTCTACACCCCAAGAAGGGCATTCACCACCCCACGACCGTGTTCTTCACCCCAAAAGGGTTGTTCACCACCCCATGAGAATGTTCTACACCCCAAGAAGGGTGTTCACCACCCCATGAGCATGTTCTACACCCCAAGAAGGGTGTCCACCACACCATGAGCGTGTTCTTTACCCCAAAAGGGTTGTTCACCACCCCATGAGCATGTTCTACACCCCAAGAAGGGTGTTCACCACCCCATGAGCGTGTTCTACACCCCAAGAAGGGTGTTCACCACCCCATGAGCGTGTTCTTCACCCCAAAAGGGGTGTTCACCACCCCATGAGCATGTTCTACACCCCAAGAAGGGTGTTCACCACCCCATGAGCATGTTCTTCACCCCAAAAGGGGTGTTCACAGCCCCATGAGCGTGCTCTGCACCCCAAGAAGGGTGCTCACCACCCCGCCAGGAGACTCAACACCCTGTGAAGGTGTCTGACTCCCCAAGAGGGGTGTTCACCACCCCCGTACCCCTCTCCTCTTACCGGACAGACTTGCCCAGGATGTGCTTGTAGAAGGAACGGGTGAAATAACACTCGAGGAGACGGTTGTCGTAGACGGCCTTGGCCACGATGCGCCCCACAAACTTGAAGTAGCTGAGGTGGTTGGGGTTGCAGTGGGAGGAGGGGTTGATGGTGTAGGTGACCCTGTCACCCGGCGAGGTGCGGAACAGCGCGTACATGGGGTTGAACATCTCCCGCGAGATGATCATGTACCACTCCCGCAGGAGACCCCCCGCATCCTGGCCCTCCTCGCCCTCAAACACGATGTACCTGAGCGGGGGGTGGGGGGAGAAACAGAGAGAGCGGATTTTGGGGGGAGTTCCGGGGTTTTGGGGGGCGGTGGGAGGTATCTGAGGGGGGTTCAGGAGGCCTGGGGGGGAGTTTGGGTGCCTGGAGTGTTCTGGGGGGCTGAGGGGCGCTTTGGGTGGTCTGGGGAACATTTTAGATGGCCTGGGCATGTCTTGGGGGGCTGAAGAGTGTTTTTATGGGTCTGGGGGACCCCAGGACCTCATGTAACCCTCTAGACCAGTCCTGGGGGACCCCTCATGGACCCCCAAAACCCAACCTCAGTCCCTTCCCTGCATCTCTGACCCGGGGCGGGGGGGGGGGGGGTGGGCACATCAGTGGCAGGGTTGGGCCTTGGGGGATTTGGCGGGGGCTCAGGGGACATGGGGGGCGCTGGGGGGATTTGGCGGGGTCTCAGGGGATGTGGGGGGCTCTGGGGAGATTGGGGACGTGGGGGGCTCTGGGGGGATTTGGCGGGGTCTCAGGGGACGTGGGGGGCTCTGGGGGGATTTGGCGGGGTCTCAGGGGACATGGGGGGCTCTCGGGGGATTTGGCGGGGTCTCAGGGGACGTGGGGGGCTCTGGGGGGGGGTCTCACAGGCGGTTCTTCATCTCCTCCGGGGATTTGCGGTGCAGCTCGCGGTAGGAGTCCTCAAAAACGTGGTCGCGGCGGACGTGGACGGCCATGTCCTCCTTCCGCAGCCCCTCGTCCAGCCGCTCCAGCTCCTGTCGGAAATACCTGGGGGGGAGGGGGAAGAAAAAAAAAATAAATAAAAATGGGGGTGTCAAGGGTCGAGGGACCCCGAAAGCGAGGCCGCGCAGCTGCTAAGGACACACTTGCGCTTGACGTCGAAGTCGAGGACGCGGATGTAATCCACCAGGACGGCGAAGGGCCCGTCCGCCAGGTGCGTGGTGGACTGGCGCAGGATCTGGTTCAGCACCGTCCGGTGGGTCTCTGGGGGCGTGTGGGAAGGGGTGGGTTGTTTTTTTTTTTGGGGGGGTGGGTGGGGAGGGGCACGGAATGTGGGGACCCCCCCCCCCCCCCCCCCCCTTTTAGATCGAGAGCTGCTGGGGAGGTGGGATTCAGCCCCTTCGGCGAGGCCCGAGCACCCCAAACCTGAACCCGTGGCCCCTGTGGGCACAGGGGGAAGAAACGCCCCCCGGGGAGGGGGTAAAGCCCCCCGGGACCCCCAGAGCCCCCCGACCCTCAAAGCCCCTTGGGACCCCCTCCCCAAAGCCCCCCAGACCCCCTCCCAGTGCCCCAGGCTCCCTGCGGAGCCCCCGAAGCCCCCCATAACCTCCAGGTCCCCGCAGACCCCCCTTAAACTCCTTCTCAAGCCCCCCAGGCTCCCCCCAAAGCCCCACAAGCCCCCCCCCCAAAACCCTTGAAGACCACAGCCCTCGGAAGAGACCCCAGACCCCTCCCCAGAGCCCAGAGCCCCCCCCAGAGACCCCAGACCCCTCCCCAGAGCCCAGAGCCCCCCGCAGAGACCCCGGACCCCCCCCCAGAGCCCAGAGCCCCCCACAGAGACCCCTCCCCCGAGCCCCAAATCCCCCCCCAGCACCTCCCCGACCCCCCAGGCTCCCCGCAGCCCCCCTTCCAGCTCCCCTCACCAGCGAAGCGCAGGAATTTCTGGGTGTCGGGGGGCAGGCTGGCCGAGATGTGCATGGAGGAAGGTTCTCGGGAGAAGAAGGGGTCGAGGGAGGAGGGGGGTGGCGGGGGGTCAGGGGAGCAGGTGACAGAGGTGGGGGCTCGTCCTTGATGTGGGCCAGCTGGCTCTCCCGCGTGTCCCGCACCGGCGGCTTGCTCTCCCGCTCCGTGGCGTGCACCAGGAAGAACGCCTCCACCGCCGGCTGTAGCACTGGGGGGGGGGGAGGGGTGATGTTATAGATTTACTAATAAGTTAAGATTGATTGACTTTATTGATTATTTGATATTATAAAATCAATCATGTAATAGAAATATAGAAGGATAAGAAATATATTTTAATGAAACTTTTATAGTAAAAGCTGCTATAAAAATCCTCTGTACAGCCCCGTACCAAGGCCGGAGGAATTGGTCAGAATCACCCAGCGGGAATGTTTAGAACTTAGATAACAGACTTCAGATTTGAGATGATTGTTTATCTGTAACCTAGGAGGATGTACTAAAATGTCAAAATGAGAATTTATGTGAACTGGGAAGAATCGAGTGAAGCAACCCATAGCTGCTGGCCAAGAAACAGTTACCTTAAGTGCAAGGTAATTCTGGCAGGGGGAGATCGCGACCACCGACTCACATACCACCTCCCCAAATCGTACCCCAGACCCATTTCCGGACCTTTCTAATCTTTATTGCGCAGAATCGGATATGGGAGGAGAGTATGTTAATGATTTCTGGGAAATCTTATGATTATGCAGGAATATTTAATGAATATGTATGAATTAGTTCTATATAAGGTGCGTGATTTTTGAACCACGGTGTGCGTTGATCGTGAGGGAACTCGCTCACGCACCCGGCCGTCAATAAAGAAGTGTCTGCTTATCTACATCACATTGGTGGTGATAAGTTCTTCATTCCGAGATTTCGGTAACAGTGACACACACACAGACCACACACGGGGTGTTGGGGGACACCCCAAAACTGTGGGGGGGCACCACGAGGTGGCGGGGAGGTCGCCCTGCTTGGGATGCTGGATGGGGCTGAGCTGCTCTTCTGGGTGTTGCGGACATCCCTGGGCATCCTGGGGACACTTTGGGGGTTTTGGGGGGTCCTGGGGACTCCCTAAAATACCGGGGGGGGGGGGGGCGTGTAGCTCTAAGGGGGCCACCAAAAATATGGTGGGCACCTCGGGGTGGAAGGGGTGTCACCCCACATGGGATGGGATGCTGGGTGTGAGGGATGGCTTGGGGGTCTGGGGGACGCCCTGGGGGTCTTGGGGCCATCTGGGGGTCTTGGGGACCCCCTAAAATGAGGGGAAGGACCCCGAAATCCCTGGGGTACCCACCGAGGACAGCGTGCTGGTCATGGGATTCCTCCAGCTCCTTCAGGCACTCTCCCAGCATGTCCCAGAGCTCGTCCAGGCAGAGCTGCTCGCTCAGCAGGGGCAGCTCGGGGGGGCGTTCGTCCCGCTCCCCGCCCTGCGAACCCTCCGAGCCTGCGGCAGGGACACAGTCAGGACCACCACCCCCCCCCAAGGTCCCAGTTACCCCCACCAGTATAAACTGGGAGAACCACACAGCTTGAGCGATACCGGGATGGCCCCATGCCAGTACAAGCCCAGGATGGAGCAGGGTCAACCCCGCTGTGAACCAGGAGGGAGCCCAGTATCCTCACTGGGATAAACTGGCGGGTGTAACTGGGATGGCGGCAGGTTAGGGGGGTTGAACTGGGTTGAACTGGGAGGTGTTTTCTCACCCACGGAAGGGGCATCCTGTGGGGCAGGCGAGGGCTGGTCCACATCCATGGGCGACTCGTCGCGACGGGGAGCGCTGTCCGCCTGCCCGGCCTCCGACTGAGGGGGGGGGACAGGTTTAGGGGGCCGAGACCCCCCCACGAAGGACCCCACATCCCTTCCCCCCCCCCCAGCACCCCCCTTCCCCCTGCCCCGCATCCCTCTTCCCCACTCCCAGGGCTGGGGAGCTGGGGGGGGCACCCCAGTACTCCGGCAGCTTTTGGGGAGGGGGGGAGATGACTGGGAGCTGCGGGGGGAGGAGGAAGAGGAAGAGAAGCAGCAGGACAGGGGAGGAAGAAGAGGGGGAGGAAGGAGGAGGGGAAGGCAGCGAGGACGAGGAGGGAGGAAGGAAGAGGGGAAGGCAGCAAGGACGAGGAGGGAGGAAGGAGGAGGGGAAGGCAGCAAGGACGAGGAGGGAGGAAGGAGGAGGGGAAGGCAGCGAGGATGAGGAGGGAGGAAGGAAGAGGGGAAGGCAGCAAGGACGAGGAGGGAGGAAGGAAGAGGGGAAGGCAGCAAGGACGAGGAGGGAGGAAGGAAGAGGGGAAGGCAGCGAGGATGAGGAGGGAGGAAGGCTGTGGGGGGAGGATGAGGAAGGAGATGAAGAGAGGAGGTAGCGCAGGCAGGGAATGGAGGAGGATGAGGATGGAGGAAGGGGGTAGGGGGAAATGGGAGGAAGGGTGGGGGGAAGAATAGGAGGATGGGTTAGAGGAAGGGAACAAGGATGAAGATGAAGAGGAGGAGCGGAATGTGGAGGGAGGAAGGCCATGGGGGAGTGGGATGAGGAGAGGGGGCAGCGCAGGGGGAACAGAGTGAACACAAGGAGGAAGCGGGGAGGGAGGAAGCGGGGAGGGAGGAAGCGGGGAGGGAGGAAGCGGGGAGGGAGGAAGCGGGGGAGGGAGGAAGCGGGGAGGGAGGAAGCGGGGAGGGAGGAAGCGGGGAGGGAGGAAGCGGGGAGGGAGGAAGCGGGGAGGGAGGAAGCGGGGAGGGAGGAAGCGGGGAGGGAGGAAGCGGGGAGCGAGGAAGCGGGGAGCGAGGAAGCGGGGAGCGAGGAAGCGGGGAGCGAGGAAGCGGGGAGCGAGGAAGCGGGGAGGGAGGAAGCGGGGAGGGAGGAAGCGGGGAGGACGGAAGCGGGGAGCGAGGAAGCGGGGAGCGAGGAAGCGGGGAGGGAGGAAGCGGTGAGGGAGGAAGCGGGGAGGGAGGAAGCGGGGAGGGAGGAAGCGGGGAGGGAGGAAGCGGGGAGGGAGGAAGCGGGGAGGGAGGAAGCGGGGAGGGAGGAAGCGGGGAGGGAGGAAGCGGGGAGGGAGGAAGCGGGGAGGGAGGAAGCGGGGAGGGAGGAAGCGGGGAGGGAGGAAGCGGGGAGCGAGGAAGCGGGGAGCGAGGAAGCGGGGAGCGAGGAAGCGGGGAGCGAGGAAGCGGGGAGCGAGGAAGCGGGGAGCGAGGAAGCGGGGAGCGAGGAAGCGGGGAGCGAGGAAGCGGGGAGCGAGGAAGCGGGGAGGGAGGAAGCGGGGAGGGAGGAAGCGGGGAGGACGGAAGCGGGGAGCGAGGAAGCGGGGAGCGAGGAAGCGGGGAGGGAGGAAGCGGGGAGGGAGGAAGCGGGGAGGGAGGAAGCGGGGAGGGAGGAAGCGGGGAGGGAGGAAGCGGGGAGGGAGGAAGCGGGGAGGGAGGAAGCGGGGAGGGAGGAAGCGGGGAGGGAGGAAGCGGGGAGGGAGGAAGCGGGGAGGGAGGAAGCGGGGAGGGAGGAAGCGGGGAGGGAGGAAGCGGGGAGCGAGGAAGCGGGGAGCGAGGGAAGCGGGGAGCGAGGAAGCGGGGAGGAAGGGCGGCCGTGCTAACCGTGTCTGCCTGCTGCCGCCTCCGGGCCCTCTGGCCCTCACGTACCATTTGTATGATGGCGTCGGCCTCGGCCTCCAGCTGCCGGACGGCTGCCTGGATGCTGCCAGCCGCCCCGAGGCCCCCGGCGCCTGCTGGGGGGGGCACGGCGTCAGGGGCGGGGGGGGCCAGGCTTTGGGGGGGGGGGGGGGGGGGGGGCGTGTTTGGCGGGGGGAGGACCCCCCCTTACCCAGGCGGCCGGCCTGCTTGGCTTTCTTGTGCGCCCGGCGGGTGTCGTCGCGGAGCTGGATGATGACCTGCAGGACGCGCAGGAAGAAGCGCTGCGTGGAGGTCTTGGAGGTGAGGACGGACATGGAGGGCAGCTGCAGCTCCCGCCCGCCCAGCGCCCGCTTCTGCGACGCCACGATCACCACGCTCTCCGCCGTGTCGAACCTGCCGGGGGGGGGGGGGAGCGGCGGGGACAAGCGTTATCACCGGTAACGGCAGGGGGGGAGTCGTCAGTAGGGACCAGAGTTAACGCAGGGTGGGGAGGAAGGGGAGGGGGAGGGGCGGGCCCCTGGGGGGGGTGCAGCGGAGGTGGGGGAGGGGCTCACCGGCTCTGCATCTTGCCCTTGAGCTTGGCGCTGGGGGGCTGCTCCTCGGGGAGCCCCTCGGGGGACGGAGCCTCGCTCTGCGCTCGCCGCTGCTGCTCCAGGTTATACTCCCGCAGTTCTGCCAACAACGTACCTGCCCCGGCCAACGGGGAGTACGGCATCAGCGGGGACCCCCAGAGCCCCCTGGGACCCCCAGAGCCCCCGGGACCCCCCAAAGCCCCCCTGGGATCCCCAAAGCCCCCCTGGGACCCTCAAAGACCCCCGGGATCCCCAAAGACCCCCAGGACCCCCAAAGCCCCTGGGAACCCCAAACCTCCCAGGATCTCCAAAGCCCCCCGGGAACCGCAAACCTCCCGGGATCCCCAAAGCCCCCCGGGACCCCCAAAGCCCCCTGGGAACCCCAAAGCCCCCCTGGGACCCCGCAAAGCCCCCCAGGATCCCCAAAGCCCCCCGGGACCCCCAAAGCCCCCCGGGATCCTCAAAGACCCCCGGGATCCCCAAAGCCCCCGGGACCCCCCAAAGCCCCCCTGGGATCCCCAAAGACCCCCGGGACCCCCCAAAGACCCCCGGGACCCTCAAAGCCCCCCGGGACCCCCAAAGACCCTGGGAACCCCAAAGCCCCCTGGGAACCCCAAAGCCCCCTGGGAACCCCAAACCTCCCGGGATCCCCAAAGCCCCCCTGGGACCCCCAAACCTCCCAGGATCCCCAAAGCCCCCCAGGAACCCCAAAGCCCCCCGGGAACCCCAAAGCCCCCCCGAGAACCACAAACCTCCCGGGATCCCCAAAGCCCCCTGGGAACCCCAAAGCCCCCGGCGCCACGCTGCGCCCCCCCCGGCCCTCACCGATCTGGCGGCAGAGGGTGGCCCCCAGCTGCCGGGCCCCGCTCAGCAGCAGCCGCAGGACGGTGTCCCGAGTGCCCGCGTCGCCCCGCGACAGCTGGAGGAGAACGTTGGCCGCGTCCTCCAGGCCCTCCTCCGAGCACGAGTGGGACGTCAGCACCTAGGGGACAGGGTGGGAAAGGTTAGGGACGTTTGGGGACATCAAAGCCTCCCCCCTGCCCCCGTTAGATGCGGTACCTCCACGGAGAGCTGGAGCTGGCTCTCGGTCAGCCCCGTGGCTGCCATCCGGGGGTCGGGGCTGCCCCCCTCCGAGCCTTTGGCCGGGGACTTGGCGCTCTTGGCGGGGGCTTGGGGACAACAGGGGGACATGTGGGGACGGTGGCAGCGGAGGGGGGATTTGCCACTGCTGCCACCATCGTCCCCCGCCCCTGGTGTGGTCCTGGATCCTGGCCTGGTGCCGCACTTCTGGCCCTGGCCCTTGTCCCCTCCCCTGTGTCCCTGCATCCCTGCCCGCATCCCTGCCCCCGTCCCCATCCCTGCGTCCCTGCCCGCATCCATGTCCCCGTCCCCATCCCCGCATCCCTGCCCGCATCCCTGCCCCCGTCCCCATCCCCGCGTCCCTGCCCGCATCCATGTCCCCGTCCCCATCCCCACGTCCCTGCCCGCATCCCTGCCCCCGTCCCCATCCCCGCATCCCTGCCCGCATCCATGTCCCCGTCCCCATCCCTGCGTCCCTGCCCGCATCCATGTCCCCGTCCCCATCCCTGCATCCCTGCCCGCATCCCTGTCCCCGTCCCCATCCCTGCATCCCTGCCCGCATCCCTGTCCCCGTCCCCATCCCCGCATCCCTGCCCGCATCCATGTCCCCGTCCCCATTCCCGCATCCCTGCCCGCATCCCTGTCCCCGTCCCCATCCCCGCATCCCTGCCCGCATCCATGTCCCCGCATCCCTGTCCCCATGTCCCCATCCCTGTATCCCTGCCTGCATCCACATCCCCGTCCCCACCCCTGTATCCCTGCCCGCATCCATGTCCCCACACCCATGTCCCCACACCCCTCCACGTCCCTGTCCCCACGTCTCCGCCCCCATTCCCAATGTCCCTACATCCCCACCCCCATCCCGGACCCCCCGCCACCCCGAGCACTCACCCCCAGCTGTGCCACCGCCTCCCCCGGCGCCGCCATTCCCGGTGTTGCCGCCCTGCGCCGGCGGACTCGAGGGAGCAGCACCGCCACCGGCTGCCACCGTGACGTTTTGGGGTGTCCCCCCTTCGCCTCCCTTCCCCCCTTCGGGAAGAGCGATGGAGATCAGGGAAAGGAGACGGAGCAGCTTTTCCGTCAGGAGCGCGCTCCGGCGGATAACGCCGTGGGACAACATATTCATCAGTTGACCCAAAGGTGACGCTTCTAAACCCAAACCCGCCGTCTCCGGCTCCGGCCCTCCGCCTCCTGCTCCCGTTTTTGCCGAACTTTTGCCTTTCCGACTGACGTTCATATTATCCAATTTCACTAAAAGGTCCCAAAAATCGGTCGAGAGGTTGCCGGAGGCAGGGGGAAGGGCTGGCGGGGGAGCACCGGATGGTGGGGGCGGGGGCGGGGGGGGCTGGGGGGGTTTGTGGGGGTAGGGGGGGGGCAGGGGCTGCCCCCTGATTTTGGGGGGCCGCGGTCTCGCTCCGGTTCGTTCGTTGGGTCTCGACCTCGTTGTTGGGTGAAGTGGCTAGGGAAGACCTGGGATGGGGGGGGAAGAAAAAATTTAGGGGTGGGTGGGGGGTGGAGAAGAGAAAATATAAGGTGGGGGCATTAATGACATGCTGGTCATACACCCCCCCCCCCCAAAAAAAAGCCCCAGAACTTGGGAGACCCCCCAATATCTCGCCCCAACACCCTCTGCAGTCCCTCCCTGGGAGCTCTCAGCCACCCCCCAAAATCCAGGTGGTTTTTGCTGCCCCCACCCCCCCCACCCCCCCCCAGGACCCCAAATCTGGGGAGTCGTGCCCCCTGCTCCAAACAATGGTTTGGGGTCCCCCAGGGGTGTCCCCAGCTCTGCAGGGGACCCAAGTCACCCCAGGAGGCGTGCTGGTGTACCCCAGAACGTCCCCACACCCCTGCCAAACGCACCCTCGGATATGGGGGACCCCCAAATACCCCACAACGTGCCCCAGTACCCCCCAAATCACCCCCAGCTCTGCTGAGGAGCCTCCAGTCACCCCAAAATACCCCGGGGTGCCCCTCAAGGAACACCAGGCACCCCCAGAACGGGCTGCACACCTTGGCCAGCTGGATGAGGGTATCGAGGACGTGCCGGCAGACAACAGGCGCTGCCTGGGGATGGATGTGAACGGCGGAACCGGCGGCGGCCGCGTGTTTTTCCGTATGTTTCCGTCCGGGAACTCGTTGGATCTGGAAGATGTTGGTACGACAAACCCAAAGCCGCATCCATAGAAACGGAAAGCCAGGAAAGTTGTCCCGAACTTCGAGCTTCTACGCGATGTAATAAATCTAAACCACGAGGTTCAACAGTTGCGCCGGCTGCGCTACCGGCTCGCCCGCTCGCTCGTCGCGGGTCTTTCTTCGGCTATCGGGGGGCCGCGAGGGGCTTCGAGGCAAAGCTCGCTCTCGCTGCTGCTGCGCTGCAGTATGGAGAGGAGGCTGCGGACCACCCAGCCCGCGGGTGGGAGCGTGGTAGCAGAGGTTCCGCAGGACGCGGTGGAGGCGGCTGGTGTTGAGTTTGGGTTCGTCGACGAAAAGCAGCACCAAGAGGCAGGAAAGAGCTTCGTGATCCAACAATAAACGACCCCGGAGACGTAAGAGGCTGTCCACGCTGCTCCCCGACGGCCTGAGGGGAGGGATACAGCAGGTTACGCACACCCAAGAGAAAAAAAAAACAACCCAAAAACAAAAAAAAAGGGGGGTGATCCCCCTCGTCGAGCCCCGAACGTACCTGCTGTGGCTGCTGCTGCCACCCATGTGGAAGGTGCCGCCACGCTGGACGGCCAGGCGGGTGTACTGCACCCCCCGGTTCCCGCTCAGCCGGCTGGTGAAGGCTGCGGAGACACTGGCGTCAGGGGTCTGGGGGGGGCTACCGTGGGCTTGGGGGGGCTAATGTGGGCTTGGGGGGGCTAATGTGGGCTTTGGAAACACCAGAAGGGGGGAGGACATGCCAGAAGGGAGGAGGGACACACACACACGCGCGCCAGAAGGGGACACACACACACACACACACACACGCGCCAGAAGGGGACACACACACACACGCGCCAGAAGGGGACACACACACACACACACACACACGCGCCAGAAGGGGACACACACACACACACGCGCCAGAAGGGGACACACACACACACACACACACACGTGCGCCAGAAGGGGACACACACACACACGTGCGCCAGAAGGGGACACACACACACACACACGCGCGCGCCAGAAGGGGACACACACACACACACACACACACACGCGCGCGCGCGCGCCAGAAGGGGACACACACACACACACACACACGTGCGCCAGAAGGGGACACACACACACACACACACACACGCGCGCGCGCCAGAAGGGGACACACACACACACACACACACACACACACACGCGCGCGCCAGAAGGGGACACACACACACACACACACGTGCCAGAAGGGGACACACACACACACACACACACGTGCGCGCGCGCCAGAAGGGGACACACACACACGTGCCAGAAGGGGGGGGGGGACGCTGCCTCACCGGGGCTGCGGAGGATGGCCGAGAGCGCGGAGGTGCTGGAGTGGCCGAAGAGCCTCTCGTGCATGAGCTGCCGCTGCCGCGCCTCCTGCTCGCGCCGCAGGGCCTGCGCCTCGGCGGCGATGTCGGGCGGCATGACGGCCAGCACGCTGTCCTCCATGTCCTCCAGCACCGAGCGCCGCAGCTCCGAGGGCAGCGTCTGGATGAAGGTCACCGGGTCCATGGGGGCGTCCGAGCTCGTTGCCTGCGCCAGCTCCCGCCGCTGCTGCTCTGCGCGCTGCTGCGCCAGCACCTGCCACACCCCGCCGTCAGACACGCCCCCTGGAGAAGACCACGCCCCTTCCAAGACCAAATATCCTAACACCACCCCCCCCTCCCCGAAGTCTACCCCTCCACCTGACGACCACGCCCCCACAAGCACACCCACCACATATGGCACTGCCCCACCGGGGCCACGCCCCTACAAGCCCCACCCCAATAGATCCCACCCACACAAGCTCCACCCCTCCACAGCCTTGCCCCCGCAGCACCCCCACCCCCCCACCAGCCCTGCCCCCCCCACAGCTGCCCTGCCCCCCCACAGCCCCCCAGCCCCGCCCCCACACACCCCAGCCCTGCCCCCTCCCCCCCAGCCCCGCCCCCTCCCCCCCCAGCCCCACCCACCTCCTCCTGGATGGCCGGGGGCAGGGCGGCCAGGAACTCGGGGCTGACCTCGGTCAGGCCGGGATTGGCCACCACGGGGGGGGCGGGGCTGGGGGTGGGCGGGGCGCGGGCCGGGGGGCGGATCCCCAGCTGGTTCTGCAGCACCTCCCGGCGGATGTCATCCGGCAGCGCCGCCAGGAACGAGGGGTCCACCCCTTCGGGCAGGCTGATCCCTGGGGGGGGACAGGACACGCGTCAGGGGCAGTCCCAGACCTGGGCAGGAGGACACCCCCTAACCCCACCCTGGGATGAGGGGACCCCCTAACCCCGCCCCGGGATGAGGGGACCCCCAGGGGAGCCAGGGACGCCCCCCAGGGGAGCCCGGTCTCTCTGGGATGCGAGAGGTGACACAGGGACAAGCCTGGGCTGATCCCTGTGTGGCAGGGACACACCCACACGGACGGACACACCCACGGACACACCCACCTCCAACCCCCCAGGTGACACAGGGACCCCCAAGGGGGGGGTGCCTGACCCCACCCGGGATGCGAGAGGTGACACGAGGCCAGGGCTGCATCAGGATGGGGCAAGGGGGGCTGGGGGTGGTGGGGGTGACAAAGGTGACAAGTGGGGTGACACAGGTGACACTGACCGGCCAGAGGGTCCTCCTCCTCGCTGCTGGTGGAAGGCAGGGGCTCCTCCAAAATCCCCCGCGAGTCGGCTCCCGAGATGGCGACAGCTGAATCCCGGGTGGACGAACTCTCCGAGGATGAGGCAGGGGGGGAGCTTGGGAGGAGTGACATCAGAGAAGAGAAGTGTGACATCAACAGGGGGTGTGACATCAGCGGGAAGGGGGAGGGAGGGCACCCCCAAACCTGTCACCCCCTTTTTTTTTTTTTTTCCATAAAAAAAGATGCAGGGGGGGAAAACGGGGCGGGGGGGGGGGATTGAGGTAAGGGAGGGCTCTTACCTATCGTCAGGGGGCTGAGCAGCGTCGGAGGGGGCGGGGGGGGTTCCCTGGGGGGTCCCAGGAGGATTTTGGGGGGCTGTTGGAGGTGGGGGGCCCCCCCCGGATTCTTCCAAGGTACAAGAAGCCAAACTCGAGGTGTCCATGGGGGATCCTTCCAGTTGGCTGCTCACCGCCGTCAGTGCGTCCGAGTCCTCTGCTCGCTCTGGGGACAGTGATGCTGGAGGGGGACACACATACACACACATTAATAAGCCCCCCCCCCCGTTTAGGAAGACACCCCTCAAGTCACATACCGCCCCCCCAAATTGATAAGACCCCCCAAAATTAGAGTGATGTCCTGCCTGCCCCCCCCCCCCCCAAAAAAAGACTTACTGATGGTAGGAGCGGGTGACAGCTCCATTTGGGTGGCTTCGGCATCTTGGGGGGGTCGTCCGGGCCCCCCCTCTTCATGTTCGGGGGGTTGGGGGGGACGAGTGGGAATTTGGGGGGCTCCTGGGGGGGTATCTGGGGGTGCTGGCGTCGGTTCCAACATCACCAAAGTCCGGTGGGGACCGGGAGGGGGGGTCTCTCCCGTCGTTTCGCTGTGTTCTGGGACGGGGGTGGGGAGGGGCAGGGTTCAATACTGGGGGGGGGGGATGAAACCCAAGCACTGGGGAGCCGCGCCCCCCCCCCCAAAAAAAAAAAAACCCAACCCCCAAACCAACCACCCCTCCCTCATTTTGGGGAATCTGGCTGCACCCCAAGCCAACCGGGGGGGGTAAATCAGCAGCGTGGGGGCTCCCATCCCACCCTCCGACACCAAACTACCACCTCACCTCCCTAAGCCACACTGTAACCCCCCCAACAAAACCCAACCCCCCCCCAAAACCCCTCAACCCCCCCCCCCCAATTTTTACCACCACCTAAATGACACGCAAGGGACACCCTACCCTAACCCCCCCCCCCCGGGTTATCAACCCCGAAGTGGCCACCGGGTATGGGGAGGGGGTTTTGCTACAGAGTCCCCCCTCGACCAGCCCCCCCCCCCCCCCGCCTCCTTAGGGGACCCAGGCGTCTGGCGGCGGCCGCGCGCCCCGCGAGGAAGACAGTAGACTGTATAGTTATCTCCGAGACGGGGGTGTGACCCTCCAACTATACAATCTACTACCTCAGCCCGCGGGGTGCCAGGTCAAGGGGAGGGGGAGATTTTAGGGGTGGGTGGGGGTTGGGGGGCTCATCCGGGGACGTCGGGGTGTGGCGGGGGAGGGGTGTGGGGGGGGAAAACCCCCAGATTAAGAGCTGTGTGGGGGGATTACCTGGGGAGGTGACATCAGTGGAGGCGGGTGGCGGCCTTGGACGCCGCATCCTGTGGGAGAGGGGAAGGTGACTGAGGCCAGGGAGGCGTGGGGGGGGAATGGGTGAAAAAGGGACACCCCCCCCCCCCCCCCCCAAAAAAAAGAATATTTAGCGGAGGGGTGTCTGGGGTGCCCCTCACCTGGGCATCAGGCCCATCTTTATCCTCAGGGCCCCGTTCGGTGCCTTTGGCTTCTTCCTCGGCCGCCTGCCGCCGGCGCTTCTCTCGCCGCTCATCCAGCTCCTCATCGCGCAGGGCCTCCAGCCGGGCCAGGATGGGCACCTTTACCACTGCAAGGCGGCGGGGGGGGACACACACGACAAGGGGGGGCATTTGGGGGTGCCGGGAGACCCCCAGGAGGATGTGGGGACACCGACGATGGCGCTGGAGGTGTCCCCGGGTGGGCAGAAGCAATACAGGAGGTAGCGGGGTGGCACGAGGGATATCGGGGGACGGGGGGGGGGTGGGTTTGGGGACACACGGGAGCGTGGGGACAGCCTAGGGGGGTTGAGAGCACGGGGTGTTGGTGGTGCTGGAGGGGTCCCCAGCCGGGGGGTGGGGGTGGTGCTGTGCTGGGGGGGGGGCGTTGGGCCGCGGTGGCTCACCCGAGACGCAGTCGTGCATGCTCTCGGCGTCCAGCACCTTGCACTCCTCCGTCCAGCGCGTCAGGGCGGTGGGGATGCTGGAGAGGGTCCCTGCGGGGGGAGGGGCGCAGGGTGAACCCGGCTGTCCGGGGAAGGGAGGGGGGCAGAAGCCCTTTGCCTCCTCTGCTGGCCCACCCCCCCTGGGCTAGCCCACCCCCCCAGTTCCTCCCAGTCCATCCGGCCCGACTCCAGGGCCTGCCTGTCGGGCAAGCCCCCTCCACTGGCCACCCCACCCCCCCGTCCCCCCAGCCACTCGGTGGGGGGTGTCCACGTGCCGTCCCCCCCCTCCGGCGCGCCCCCACTCGCCTGCCTGGCTGCCAGCGCTGCCCTGCTCGTGGAAAAAGTCATCGAGCAGCTCGTCGTCGGAGCGGGCGATGATGTGGACGTCCTCGTTGCCCACCAGGAGCCGGGCCCGGCCGCGGCTCTGCAGGGGCAGGCTGCTGCTCAGCTGCAGGATGTCGGCCGCCGCCGAGGGGCCCAGCAGCCTGCGGGGGGACAGGGGGGGCTCAGTCGGTGTCGGGGGGATGGGGACACCAGAGAGGAGGAGGAGGACACCGAGGAGGGGACCAGACAGGAGGGGACGTGGGAGCCAGGAAGGAGGGGGACACCAGAGAGGAGGGGGACACCAGAGAGGAGGGGACATGGGGACCAGGAAGGACGGGGCCAGAGAGGAGGGGGACACCCAGAGAGGCGGGGGACACCAGAGAGGAGGGGGACACCGAGGAAGAGGCAGGGGGGACACCGAGGAGCAGGAGGACTTGGAGGGGGGATCCCAGGGAGGAAGGAGACACGGGGACCGCGATGGAGAGGGGGACAGCGAGGAGAGGGGGGACAGCAGAGCAGAGGAGGGGGACCAGGGGGACCCCAAGGGAGGAGACGTGACACTGAGGGAGCACGGGGGTCCCGGGGGGTCCCGGTTGCTCACCGCTGCAGGATGAGGGGGGGGTTGGGCTGGCGGGCGCCAGGGTAGTGGACGTGGATGGTGTGGCCGGCGTTGGCCGTCAGCTGGCGGAGGGTGCGCTGGCTGCGCCCCAGCCCCTGCGCCAGGCGGGTGGTGGCGGTGCCGGTGCCCAGCCCCAGCGCGCCGTGGTCAGCGTGACGCACCAGCAGCGGGTGGCTGGCCGGGATGTTGCCGGGGGACGGGGGGGATGTCAGCTGGAAGGAGAGACCAGGGAAAAACGGGGGGTCAGAGGCAGGGGGGGGAGAAAGAACCTTCCGGACACCCCCGTAACGGCGTGAGGCACAGGGAGGGGAGGAATTGGGGGGGAGGGGGGAGGAATTGGGGGGGAGGGGGGAGGAATTGGGGGGGGAGGGGGGAGGAATTGGGGGGGAGGGGGGAGGAATTGGGGGGGAGGGGGGAGGAATTGGGGGGGGAGGGGGGAGGAATTGGGGGGGAGGGGGGAGGAATTGGGGGGGGGAGGGGGGAGGAATTGGGGGGGAGGAATTGGGGGGAGGGGAGAGGAATTGTTGGGGAGGGGGGAGGAATTGTGGGGGAGGAATTGGGGGGAGGGGAGAGGAATTGTTGGGGAGGGGGGAGGAAGGAGGAATTGGGGGAGAGGGGAGAGGAATTGGGTAGCAAGGGGGAGCCCCACAGCCCCCCCCCCCCAAATCGCCCTGCCCCCCCCGTTTTTTACTGGGGCTGGAGAACATGTTGTCGAACTCGATGATGAGATCGTCGTCGCGGTCGAAGCGCTCGAAGCGGACGAGGGGGGAGGAGCTCACTTCGGGGTAATCTTCGTCCAGCTCCATCTCGGAGCCGTCATCGTCATCCTCCTCCTCCTCCCCGTCCTCCCCCTCCTCGTCATCCTGAGCGGAACAACCCCGGGGGGGGAGGGGGGGTCAGCGCGGACCCCTCGAGCCAAAACAAGGGGACCCCGACCCCAAACGGGGAGACCCTAAATATATGGACCCTGGTGCTAAACGGCAGCCCAGCCCCTGAAATGGGGAGACCCCGACCCCAAATGGGGAGACCCCGACCCCAAATGGGGAGACCCTGACCTCAAATGGGGAGACCCCGACCCCAAATATAGACCCTGGTGCTAAATGGCAGCCCAGCCCCTGAAATGGGAGGACCCCGACCCCAAATGGGGAGACCCCGACCCCAAATGGGGAGACCCCGACCCCAAATGGGGAGACCCTGGTGCTAAACAGCAGCCCAGCCCCTGAAATGGGAGGACCCCAACCCAAAATGGGGAGACTCCGACCCAAAATATAGACCCTGGTGCTAAACGGCAGCCCAGCCCCTGAAATGGGAGGACCCCAACCCAAAATGGGGAGACCCCGACCCAAAATGGGGAGACCCCGACCCAAAATATAGACCCTGGTGCTAAACGGCAGCCCAGCCCCTGAAATGGGGAGACCCCGACCCCAAATGGGGAGACCCCGACACCAAATATAGACCCTGGTGCTAAACGGCAGCCCAGCCCCTGAAATGGGAGGACCCCGACCCCAAATGGGGAGACCCCGACCCCAAATATATGGACCCTGGTGCTAAACGGCAGCCCAGCCCCTGAAATGGGGAGACCCCGACCCCAAATGGGGAGACCCCGACACCAAATATAGACCCTGGTGCTAAACGGCAGCCCAGCCCCTGAAATGGGGAGACCCCGACCCCAAATGGGGAGACCCCGACCCCAAATATATGGACCCTGGTGCTAAACGGCAGCCCAGCCCCTGAAATGGGGAGACCCCGACCCCAAATGGGGAGACCCCGACCCCAAATATATGGACCCTGGTGCTAAACGGCAGCCCAGCCCCTGAAATGGGAGGACCCCGACCCTAAATGGGGAGACCCCGACCCCAAATATATGGACCCTGGTGCTAAACGGCAGCCCAGCCCCTGAAATGGGGAGACCCCGACCCCAAATGGGGAGACCCCGACCCCAAATATAGACCCTGGTGCTAAACGGCAGCCCAGCCCCTGAAATGGGGAGACCCCGACCCCAAATGGGGAGACCCCGACCCCAAATATATGGACCCTGGTGCTAAACGGCAGCCCAGCCCCTGAAATGGGGAGACCCCGACCCCAAATGGGGAGACCCTGACCCCAAATGGGAGGACCCCGACCCCAAATATATGGACCCTGGTGCTAAACGGCAGCCCAGCCCCTGAAATGGGAGGACCCCGACCCCAAATGGGGAGACCCCAACCCCAAATGGGGAGACCCTGACCCAAAATGGGGAGACCCTGACCCAAAATGGGGAGACCCCGACCCAAAATATAGACCCTGGTGCTAAACGGCAGCCCAGCCCCTGAAATGGGAGGACCCCAACCCAAAATGGGGGGATCCCCACCCCAAATGGGGAGACCCCGACCCCAAATATAGACCCTGGTGCTAAACGGCAGCCCAGCCCCTGAAATGGGAGGACCCCAACCCAAAATGGGGGGATCCCCACCCCAAATGGGGAGACCCCGACCCCAAATATAGACCCTGGTGCTAAACGGCAGCCCAGCCCCTGAAATGGGAGGACCCCGACCCCAAATGGGGGGATCCCGACCCTAAATGGGGAGACCCCGACCCAAAATCCGGGCACCATGGCACGTGCACAGCAAAGGCCCACGTGTCCCGGAGGGACCCAGGCGCCCCCATGTCCCACCTGATCATCCTCATCTTCCTCCTCTTCCTCCTCTTCTTCATCCTGGCTATCATCCTCATCCTCATTGCTGCCACTGCTGTCTTCCTCCTGCGTGTGCTCTTCCTCGTCTTCAGGATCCAGGATGTTCATGGAATCTTTGGGGGAGGGGTAAAGGTGGGGTAGGTAGGACCTCGGTGCCCCCCCAGACTGACCCCCTGGAACCCCTCGAAGTTTCCCCCCCCCCCCCCCCCGGACACACACCTTCCCGGTTAGCCTGCAGCGTGGAGGCTTGGCTGAGGTTGGAGGGAGCTTCGTCCATCAGCACGTCCTCCTGAGACTCGTCCTCCCCTGAGCGGCTCACTTTGGGGAGGGGGAAACACCGTCAAGGGGGCACCCGGATATCTGGGGGGGTCCTCGATACCTGGGGGGCCCCCCGAGTTTTAGCACGGGGGAGCTCTCACCGATGATGGTGCTGTTGCCAGCGGCACCGTCCCTCTCCAGCAGCTCGTCGATGAGATCCTCCAGCTCATTTTCCACCTCGGGGTAGGACACGGGGGGTGTATGGGGTGCTGGGAGGGGATTCTGGGGGTACAGGGGATTTGGGGGGAGCCCCCTCACCTGCATCTCCTGGGTGCTGAGCCCCTCAGGCTGACCGGCCAGCACCACCGTGTCACCTTCCGCTTCCCCGTCCATGTCACCATCGGCTGCCTCCGCCTGCACTGCCTCCGCATCCTCCTCGGGGGGCTCGGGGTCCCCAGGATCCCCTTTTTTGGGGGGGGAGGGGAGGGGGGGTAAGGGGGAGGGTGTCAGGGTGACAGGCGGGTCCCCTCAGGGGTGGCCATGAGGAGGGGATGGCGGGTTGATAAAAGGAGGGATGGCAAACGGGAGGGGGGACGACAAGTGAGATGTTGGGGGGCGGGGGGGGGACAGGGAGAATTGGGGGGGACACGAGAGATGGGGGGGACGTCAGAGATGTGGAGGGCACAGCAAAAATGGGCAGCCACAGGGAAAAGGGGGGGGGGAGACACAAGAGATGTGGGGGGGCCACAGGGGAGATCTGGGGGGACCAGTACCTCCGTCGGGGGGTGCGGCTCCAGCTTCGCGGGGCCCCCCAGCCCCCTCTCCCTTGCTCTTGCTGGAGGAGCCCTTGGTGCCGAAGAGGCTGCTGGGCTGGTTGACGATGCGCGACAGCGTCTCCAGCGGCTTCAGCGCCGCGTTCACCGTGTTCGCCATGTTGGGGCTGCGGTGGGGGGGGGTCTCGGGTGGGACCACAGCGTCCAGGAGACACCCATGTCTCCCCGCAACCCACCACGACCCCTCAAGATCCAGCAACGACCCACCAGGATCCCCCAAGACCCACTACAACCCCTCAAAGACCCACTCTGAGCCCTCAAGACTCAACTGTGACCCCTCCCCCCCCCAAGACCCTGATGAGAGCAGACCCAGGCCTCTGGGGGGGGGGTGTGTGTCATACCTGGAGAGGTCAAGGCTGTGAGGGACCCTCGCCAAATCGTTGACCAAACCCTTCTTGAGGAACAGGCGGATGATGTTGTTCATGCCGTTGTGCTGCGTCTTGGTGGCGCTGCTGTAGAAGCTCGAGGTGGAGGGGCAGGACTCCATGATGGTGCTGATGATGCACATGACGGCCTGGAGCCTGCGGCGGGGATGAGGGGACGTGTCGGCGCGTGGAGGGGACGTGCCCGCGCGTTGAGGGGACGTGCCCGCGCGTTGAGGGGACGTGCCGCGCGTCGAGGGGACGTGTCGCGCGTCGAGGGGACGTGTCGGCGCGTTGAGGGGACGTGCCGCGCGTCGAGGGGACGTGTCGCGCGTCGAGGGGACGTGTCGCGCGTCGAGGGGACGTGCCGCGCGTCGAGGGGGACGTGTCGCGCGTCGAGGGGGACGTGTCGGCGCGTCGAGGGGACGTGTCGGCGCGTCGAGGGGACGTGCCGCGCGTTGAGGGGACGTGCCCGCGCGTCGAGGGGACGTGTCGCGCGTCGAGGGGACGTGTCGGCGCGTCGAGGGGACGTGCCGCGCGTTGAGGGGACGTGCCGCGCGTTGAGGGGACGTGCCGCGCGTTGAGGGGACGTGCCCGCGCGTCGAGGGGACGTGCCCGCGCGTCGAGGGGACGTGTCGCACCTCCACACAGGTTGTATCACCCCCGTGGAGAATGCTTCGACGCCACGGGGGCCACCCCAACGCCATAACTGGCGGCTACACAAGGGTGCTGGTGGCCAGGATGGCCCCGCGGTGCCACCGTGGTGTCCCCATGTCACCCACCTGGCGTGCTTCTCGGTGCTCTCAGCCATGGCCAGTGCCCGTCCCAGGGCCGCCTTCACCTCATTGACCAGAGCGACCTGAGCGTCGGTGCCGCTGCCGGCTGCCGCCAGACTGGCCAGGAAGAGCCGGGCCAGCGCTGGCGTATCCTTGTCCTCGGCGTTCTGCGTGTGGGGCAGGAGGTGGTCCAGGACGAAGGCCAGCACGCTGCAGTCCTGCGGGGAACGGGGGGCGTCAGACACCCCCCAAAACACACCCCTGGGGCTCTGGGACCCCCAGGTGTGGGGAGAACCTGGCGACGCTGGGGGCTGGGTGACGAAGGGGGACCCAGCGCGGCGTGGCAAGGGAAGATGGGGTGTGGGGTGGTAGCGGGGTCCTGGGGGTACAGGGGGACCTGCTGCGTGGGGTCACCTCTATGGGGTGACAAGGTGATGACAGGACACCTCAGTGCACACAGAGAACACGGACCCCAACATCTGGTGGCACGAGGAAGTCCGCCACGCGCGGGGTGACAGAACACCTCAACGCACAGGGTGACAGGGACCCTGGTGGCACAAGGGATGGGTGACAAGGGACCCCATCACACCGGGTGACGCCACCGCCCTGCCACGCAACAGCATGATGCCACCACCCCGCCACCCCAAGGACGGGTGTACGGACACCCCCCGCCTCCTTGGGGACAAGTGACGTCCCGCGGGCTCGTCACCTCTTTGATGAGCTCCGACTGTCCCACGGTGTAGCTGTAGTTGGCGATGAGGGTGGCGATGCCCACGTAGGAGCGCACCAGCTCGGCCAACAGCCGCAGGATCGTGGAGGTGGGCATGAGGGGCTTGGAGCCCTTGGCACGCTGCCGCTCCTCCCCGCGGTCCCCATCCTTCTCCTTCCGCCCCTCCCGGCCCTCCTCTGGGCTGGCTGCTGCGGCAGGGGGCACAGAATCAGGGCCAGGGGGTGGCACCGGGGACGTTAAAAGTCTCGGGGATGCTGGGGACCTCAGAGGGGATGCTGGGGGACCTCAGAGGGGATGCTGGGGGACCTCAGAGGGGATGCTGGGGACCTCAGAGGGGATGCTGGGGGACCTCAGAGGGCATGTTGGGGGACCTCAGAGGGGATGCTGGGGGACCTCAGAGGGGATGCTGGGGGACCTCAGAGGGGATGCTGGGGGACCTCAGAGGGCATGTTGGGGGACCTCAGAGGGGATGCTGGGGACCTCAGAGGGGATGCTGGGGGACCTCAGAGGGGATGTTGGGGGACCTCAGAGGGGATGTTGGGGACCTCAGAGGGCATGTTGGGGGACCTCAGAGGGCATGTTGGGGGACCTCAGAGGGGATGCTGGGGGACCTCAGAGGGGATGCTGGGGGACCTCAGAGGGGATGTTGGGGGACCTCAGAGGGGATGTTGGGGGACCTCAGAGGGGATGTTGGGGGACCTCAGAGGGGATGCTGGGGACCTCAGAGGGCATGTTGGGGGACCTCAGAGGGCATGTTGGGGGACCTCAGAGGGGATGCTGGGGGACCTCAGAGGGGATGCTGGGGGACCTCAGAGGGGATGTTGGGGGACCTCAGAGGGGATGCTGGGGGACCTCAGAGGGGATGCTGGGGGACCTCAGAGGGGATGTTGGGGGACCTCAGAGGGGGATGTTGGGGGACCTCAGAGGGGATGCTGGGGACCTCAGAAGGGATGTTGGGGGACCTCAGAGGGCATGTTGGGAACCTCAGAGGGGATGTTGGGGGACCTCAGAGGGGATGCTGGGGGACCTCAGAGGGGATGCTGGGGGACCTCAGAGGGGATGCTGGGGGACCTCAGAAGGGATGTTGGGGGACCTCAGAGGGGATGCTGGGGGACCTCAGAGGGGATGCTGGGGGACCTCAGAGGGGATGTTGGGGGACCTCAGAGGGGATGCTGGGGGACCTGAGGGGATGTTGGGGACCTCAGAGGGGATGCTGGGGACCTCAGAAGGGATGTTGGGGGACCTCAGAGGGCATGTTGGGAACCTCAGAGGGGATGTTGGGGGACCTCAGAGGGCATGTTGGGGGACCTCAGAGGGGATGCTGGGGGACCGGAGGGGATGTTGGGGACCTCAGAGGGCATGTTGGGGGGCTTGGGGACACGGAGGAGACAGGGAGAGGACATTAAGTGGTACGGGGATGTTGTGGGGATGTTGTGGGGACGGGGAAGTTGGGGGGACGTTGGGGGGGACGTTAGCGTGACACAGATGTCGGGGGGACACCGGTACCTTCTCCCTGGGGGGTTCCTGATGGCGGCGTCTCCGCAGTGGCTCCGTCAGCGGCGAAGACCTGGGCCTGGGGAGCGAAGCAGGGACATCAGGACTGGGGGGAAGGGCCCCCCAAAATGCCCCATTTCCCCACCGCGACCCCACATCCCGCCTTCCCCTCCTCCACACCTGCTCCCATCACCGCACGGCAACGCTAGGAACGCTCCCCCAAACGCCACAGCAGCCCCCAAAATCCCAGTCCAGCCCCCTCCCCAGTTCCTCAGTCCCCCACTAACGTTGATGGCGAAGCCGGCGGGGGGGTCGAAGTCACTGGGCTGGCGCGTCAGGCTGCGGTACTGCTGGTACATGTCGTCACCGATATCAGAGAGGAGCTGGCTGACCTCGCTGGGGGCTGCGCTTTTGGGGTCCCCCTTGTCACCTTTTGGGGGAGGACAACAGTGGGGGCACATCACCAACAGGCATCCCACAAAGAAAAGCCTTGGGGACACCCCCAAATCACCCGGGGTCCGTGCCCCGGTGGGTACTGCCAGGAACGGCGCGTCCTGCTGTGGGCGTCCCGCTTCTAGACCCCCATGGGGCACCCCATTTCCAGGGGGCACCCCAAATTCCCTCTTCCATGTGCACCCCACTCCCTGGGTGCACCCCAATTTCCACCCCATCATGTGCACCTCCATTTTCCCCCCAGTTCTCCTTCCTCCATGCCCAGTTCTTTCCCAGTAACCCCCCAAAACTCCCTGGGGGCGCGGTGTAAGCTCCAGTGGGGGTGTAGGATTCCCACGGGGACCCCCCAAAACCACTCGTACCTTCTTCGGGCGCGTGGTAGGCGGCCAGAGCGTTGAGCATGTCGTAGATGACGTCCTTGATAGGGTCAGGGATGGCGGGCAGTGCCGCCGGCTTCACCGGCGTC
>NC_054072.1:0-1270 GCF_017639655.2 Falco naumanni
GATTTCCCATGGGTTGCTTTGCCATATTGGTCTTTTCCTGGTTTACTCCTGGGTTTTTTATGTAGCGAATTAGTAGAAGGAGTAAGTAACTGACAGGACTGTAATGGCTGAGTTTTGATACTTAGTTTTTGAGATACAGTCTCTGAGCCTGGCAAAGTATTCCTGATTTTATCCTGAATCGGCTCTCCCTTAGCCTGGCGGCTATTAATTCTGTCCCTTGGACCAGTGATGGCTCTTGACATCGTAGCTGAGCTTTGCCCTGTGAGTCAAGACTTTCCTGTTACCCAACGACTGTTTCCATGAGACTGAGAAACTCTGTTCAGTACAGGGTGGGTTAGAGGCTTGTGCTCGGATGTTTTCTTTGTTGCAGACCAGCTTGTCCTGCAGGCCCTCATTTAGGGAGCAAAATGAACCAGGAAGGGGATCGATACTTTCAGTCTGAGGTGCTGCAGCAGGTGACAGTCTCCTGTGCAGGCTTCTCGTCCTTCCCTTCGGATTTAGGTAACCAGAGTTGAAGCTGGGAGCCTCCCTTTGGCCTCTGTAGATGGCTCATGCTTGGCATGAGCCCTGTGGGAAGCTTCACACTCTTCCTTGGTTGCTCTGGATGCACCACCACTGGCTCTCTGGCATGTATTAGAAGCTTCTGCTGAGCAGCGTGGGCCAGCATGCCTGCGTGGATTTGGCTGCACCAAGCTTGCCATCTCTCTGAGCGCCCTTCACCACATTTCTTCAAGCCTCCTCCTTGTTCCTGTCAACCTGGAGAGACAAAGCGAACCTCAGCCCCAAGGAAAAACTCAAGTCAGATCAGACCCCTGACAGCTCACTCCTGCCGCAGCCCCCCCTAGACCAGGGGACATCCACACAAAGGCCTGTGGTGACAAGCAGTTGTCTCAACAGAACAATAACACAACACCCACCAGCACATGGTATAGAGGAGGAGTTTCCCACACAAAGATCCTCTGAAAAATAAGCCAGTTTGACTTGCTGCTAGCCGTTATCAATCTGACCCATTTGGGGCCAGGACTCACTGCCTGTGATTTGGTACCCTGTTCCACCCAGACTCGCACTTCAAGCATTGAAATACAAATCAGACTCAAAAGATTTCTACTTACATGCCTGTAGTTCTACTGAACTGCGTTTTAAGGGTGATTCAGGGGAATTCTATCTGCTGCTTTAAAAAGGGTTCTTTAGGAAGTCAGACACAAACTCAGGGTTATTTAAACAGCAGTTGCAGAAAAGGTTAAATATCTAAAACTGGCTGTCTCAGTCA
>NC_054072.1:1370-71352 GCF_017639655.2 Falco naumanni
GAGCCCACTGCGACGGCATGGCCACCCACCTGCCTTGTGCCAGCAGCCGGTGCGAGTGCCACCCGCCCACCGTGACTCCCGGCCCCACGGCTGATGGGGAGCTGGGTGGCACCGGGGGGACGCACCAAGGAGGCAGGAAGCGGCCCGCAGCCAGCGCCCAGCGCCCCGCCCCCCCCACCTCCACGGCAGAACACGGAGCCGAACGCCCCCCCGAGCGGCTGCAGGGCCCCAGGCCGGGGTCCCAGTGCGGGCAGGGTGGGACAGCACGTCCCCGGCACGGCCGGGCTGCCCTGGAAGCTGGGGCGGGTGGGGTGGGCATCACCCATCACCCCCAGACTCGCCTTGGTCCCACGGTGGGGGCAGCCACCCCACGTCACGCCCCTCCACGAGCAGCAGGGGCAAGTGCAACAGCAGACTGGGAGGGACTGGGAGATGGCCGGGCACATTGCACTGGTCACCCCCAGAGAGGAGCCCCAGGGAGCAGTCCCCCAGGGGACCAGGGGCACGAAGGGTCTCCCCCCCGCCACAGCAGGTGGGGGCAGCTCCCAGCCCCTCTCAGCTGCCAGGGCAGCTGCGCCAGCGCCGGCCCCAGCCCCGGTGGACAAGGACTCCAGCTGCCAGTACAGGGTTGGACAAGGTCTGTAGTTACGGAGGGAAGGGGGAGGCGAGCGCGGGACAGACACGGACAGACACAGACGGGCGCATGCTGCTGCCGCCGCCGGGCTGGCACTTAGGCCAGGTCCTTGAAGGCGTCGAGGTTGAAGGCTGTGTCAAGGAGCCGCTGCAGCTCCGTCAGGTGGGTCTTCTTGTTGCCGGTGGCAGGGGCAGCCGCTGGCTCCCGCCCTGCATACCTATGGGGGAGAAGACAAGGGGTGAGGGGGGGTCTGCACCCTCCAGCCTCCCCCGAGCATCACGACCACCCCCCAGGTTCCTACCAGACGGGCTTGGCGCGGTTGATGGTAGTGCGCAGCCGGGGTTTGACGTAGTCGTAGTAGCCCTGGTTCTTGTGCTCCTCCTGGCACCACACCAGCTCGGCAGCTGGGTACTTCTGGGCTTCCAGCTGGAGGAGGTCGAAGGGGAACGGGGAGAGCTGCGGGCAACACGGAGCGGCATCACAGTGGCGCCACGGGAGCAGCACCCCCAGCCTGTGGGCCCAGAGGTGGCCGGACCCTGCTCACCTGCTCCACCCTGGTGACAGCCACGTCGGCCTCCATCTGCCGGGCCTTGCGCTCACGGGTCAGGTCGTAGTAGACCTTGCCAGTGCAGAACAGCACTCGCTTCACCCGCTCAGGACTCTGGGCCGCAGGGCCGCTGTCGGGGATGACACGGAGGAAGTGGGTGCCTGCCACGGGAGAGGGTAGCACCGTCAGCCACAGCAGCCTGCGGCACCGCACCGGCAGCTGCCTGCACCCACATCCCACGCCAGCTCCTCCGGGGACCCCAGCCTGCGCAGGCAAACCGGAGAGGCAGAGCCAGGCAGCTGGTACTGGGTCAGCTCCCAGTACAAACCACCGCAACTCTGTGCAACCTGCGGCTGCCAAATCCGGGTGGCACCGCTCTGGCGGGAAGGGGCTGCCGATGGAGGAAGTGCCACGGCAAAATCTGGAAAGCCGAGCCACCTCTCTCCTGGGCACCAGACTCGGCGCTAACAGGGGGTGGCTCCAATCTGCTGGGTAGATGGGCGCAGCCAGCACAGCCCAGCTGCAGCTGGGGCGAGCACGCCGCCTTGGCACCGGCGGGGAGCGGGGAGGGAGGAAGGCAGCCCACGTGCCGCGCTGGCACAGAGCTCTCTGCACGACTGCCTGCGATGCCCCCGTGCCAGCAGCATCAGCCCTGCTCAGCTGCTCTTCGGCACAGGGAGGCCGCTGCCAGGCGGACTTTGCCCGAGGCCACTGGCTCCTGCCCTTCACCCTTCATCCCGCGGATCGGCGGGGGGTGGGGGGGGTGGGGGTGGGAGAAACGAGCACCTCCGCGCCGCCCATACCTGGCAGCATGTCGTCAAAGCTGGAGCGGGCTTCGGGGTGGCGCAGCAGCGACTTTGGAGTGAAAATTATCAGCTGGAAGGAGGGGGGAAGAGGCAGAGCAAGGCGGTCAGCCTTGCCAGAAACATCTGCCCTACAGACAAAGGCCAGAGCACCGACCTGTCCACCCTGCCCGGCCCCCCCGCCGCCCCCACCCCCCGAGCCCAGGAGCAGCCGCAGATTTGCTCCTCGCTCGGCTGCCGTGCTCTGCCAGATCTGGCATCTGCTTCCAACAGCACCAGCTCTCCCTGTCCGAGCTTCCCCCAGCGAAGAGGCCACGGTGCTGCCGAAACCTGCTTGGCCCGCAGCTGGAGCTGAAGGCAAGCGGCGGGACGGCGCTATTTACCGATGCCCACCAACCGGCCCTGGCGCCTGGCCTGCCCACCCAGGAAGGGGCCACAGCCACCGCCGCCTGCGCAAGCCGGCCGGCAGCACATCATGCACCGAGCCAGTCCCCAGCACCACGAGGTCCTTGGCCCGGCCAGAGGCAAACTGCCCGTGTTTGCTGCCCAGGTGCAAGAACAAGCCCGCCCCAAGTCCCGTCCCCAGGCTCAGCAGGGTCATGGGGCTGCCCTGCCTCGGCACCGAGCCAGGCGCAGAGCTGCGGGCACTGACCGGTTTGCGGAAGGGCAGGAGGATCTGGCGCCGGAGGACGTGGAAGAAGTTGGCCGGAGTGGAGCAGTTCACAACAATCCAGTTGCAGTCGTAGAGCTGACGCACATCAAAGTCGTCCAGTTTCTGCCTCGGCGAGTGCAGTTCAAGGGATTTCAAGAAACACAAGGTGCCTCTTGGCCTCACAGCTCCAGCAGCGGAGGAAAGAGCAGCACCCAGCCCCCTCTCCCTCCCTCCCTCTCCAGAGCACATGGACACCCACAGAGACCCGGGAGAGGCTGCAGGTCTGTGCCCCTGCCTTGAGGTGGCCAGCAACACCCCCACCTCCTGCTGCTTTTGGACCCATCTCTGCCTTGCATCGTGCAGCAGCCCCGGGGGTGGTGGAGGTTCAGCCCCCTTCCCGAAACCCTCCAGCTGCAGCACGAGCCCAGGGCATCCCACACCTCCTGCTACTGGCTCCGCAGCCCCCGCTGCGGCCGTAGCACTGTGCAGGGCCCACCCTGGTGGTGTTGCCCCCCTCCCCGTTTCAAGTCAGCAGCTGGATCCAGAACACAGGAGGGCCAGGCTGAGCTCAGCACGGCCGCCACTCACAGGGAAGACGTCAGGATCGTCATTGCACATCTGCAAAAATCGCTCTGGGCGGGCGGAGGAGTGCTCGGGACCCTGCAGGGACCAAGCAGCGGGAGAGTGAGAGGGGGGCGAGGCTAGTGCAAGCAGCTGATGCTAGGCGCTGCCACTGCTGCCCTCAGCTGCTTCTTATGCAGGCCAGACAATGGGCACCCCTGGGTGCCCATGAGCTGGGGGCTCCTTACCATGCCCTCCATGCCATGGGGAAGCAGCAGGACAATGCCGTTCTGCCTCACCCACTTGGCCTGCCCGGGACAGATGAACTGGTCAATTATGCACTGGGCGGTGTTGTGGAAGTCCCCAAACTGGGCTTCCCAAAGCACCAGGGCGTTGGGGCTGGCCATGGCAAAGCCCAGCTCAAATCCTGAAGGATGGGAGAGAAGCGAGGGGGTTATCTTCCCAGAGTGGCCTCACCCCTGGGCAGCAAGCACAGACCTCCTCACCCACCGAGGACGCCGTACTCCGACAGAGAGCTGTTGCAGACAGTGTAAGGAGCCTGGTTGGGCCAGAGGTGGTTCATGGGGATACAGGTCCTCTTGTCCACATTCTGATCATGCAGGACATGGTGGCGATGGCTGGAAGAGGGGAAAGCGTTACTTCACCGTCACCCTTCGGATGCCTTCCAGAAAGGCTAGAAGCACCTTTGCAGCCACCAAAAGCATGGCTTTACCTAAACGTCCCCCTCTCAACGTCCTGGCCACTCAGGCGGATGTGGATGCCCTCTTTGAGCAGGGAACCAAACGCCATGTACTCTGCCAGGGCCCAGTCCACTGTCCGGTTCTTCACCATCTCCCCACGGGTTTTCAGGATACGGCTCAAACCTGCCAGGACGGAATACGGGTTGTAGCCCACACAGGAGGGAGTTCCAGTGACACCGTGTTTCTCCCACAATCCACCCGCGGACCGACAGACTGCAAATGCCTGGAGGTAGAGGAACAGATTCACCTCTGCCACAGGGATGAACCAGGGATGAGGAATCATCCCTGCAAAGAAGGATCGGCTGCAAAGCAGAGCTAGCTCAGTTCACTTCCCTTAACCACAGCTCCCTTGTGAACTAATTCTCATAGACTCACAGGGTGCTCTGGGGCGGAAGGGACTTCCAGAGTCCCTCCTAGTCCAACCCCTCTGCCACGAGCAGGGACGTTTTCACTAGATCAGGTCGCTCAAAGGCCCGTCCAAGCTGGCCTTGAACTCTGCCAGGGACGGGGCGCCCGCAACTTCTCCGGGCAACCTGTGCCAGCACCTCACCAGCCTCACCGTAAACACTCCTCCTTTATTTATGTCCAATCTAAACCGGCCCTCTTTCAGCTTCAAAGCCTCGCCCCTTGTCCCGTCACTACAGGCCCCCGTGAAGTCTCTCCACATCTTCCTCGTAAGCCCCGTTGCACACCAAAAGGCCGCGGTGAGGTGTTTGTGGAGCCTTCTCCAGGCTGAACACCTCCAACTCACTCAGCCTTTCGGCACAGGAGAGGGGTTCCAGCCCTGCGATCATTTCCGTGGCCGCCTCTGGACCTGCTCCAGCAGGCACACACCACAACACAGGGAGCTCCACCCGAACGTAAGGAAGGACTTCTTTACTCTGAGAGCGACAGAGCACTGGCGCAGGCTGACCGGGGGGGCTGCAGGGTCTCCTTCTCTGGAGACATCCAACACCCACCTGGATGCAACTCTGCAACCTGCTCTAGCAGAACCTGCTTTAGCAGGGGGTTGGACTAGATGATCCCCAGGTGCCTTCCAACCCCGACCACTCTGTGATTCTGTGAACAGGTCCATTCTGTCCTGCGCTGCGCACCCCAGAGCTGGACACAGTGCTCTGGGGATGGGTCTCAGGAGAACAGAGGGTGAGAATCCACTCCCCCCACCAGCTGGCCACACGTATCGAAGCACTGTAGCAGGTCCCTTCATCTCAGGCCATGTTCCAGCCCTATCTCACATCTTCTCCCGAACGAACGCCCAGTTTGGCATAGCTTCTGCAAGCTCCTACCTCCGTGGATGGTGAAATCCTCCACTGGCACTGAGCTGGCCACCTGACCAATGTGCGTCAAGTCCTCTTCGTTCAGACCAGTGGAGGGGCAGGTCATGCTCCGGGGTTGGCCATCCAGAGTGAAGAAACCTGCAGAAGGAGCAGCAGCCCACCATGTTGTGGGAGCCATGCCCAGCTCTCTGTGAAGAGCTCAGACCACGGACACCGTCAAGCAAGGGCGGGGATTGCCAGGAGCGGAGAGCACCACCCCACCAGGGCGATTTACCAGAATATAGCTGTCACAGCTCTAGAGAAGCCAGGGTCTTTGCTAGGGACCTCCCAAACATGGCTAGCCGCTTACCAGGCCAGGGTGAGTCCAGCCAGTGCTTGATGTGCAAGATCTTTTCATCCTTGGATCTCGCGTGGGCCTCCTCGCAGATCTTGTCATACTTGGCGATTTCCTCCTGAAAGGCAGAACCAGGAGGCAGAAAAGCATTAGCTTTTAGTGGTCTCCAAGCAAGGGTGATGAGCCTGGGGGCCTCGGCGTGAGCTTGCGAGGGTGCTGGAGGACACAGCTGGTCCCCACAGCAGGGCAGCCCCAGGGCCGCACAGCTCAGCCTTAGAGCGCAGAGCTGCTGCCGCAGGCCCCTGTCCCCCTCAGGACAGCTCCGCTGCCATCCGAGCCGGCAACTCACATTCTACCCGAAAGATGCTGCGACGTGGTACCGGGGGCAACAAAGAGCTGGCAGAGCTGCTGCCACGCTTGCTGCCAGGGAGGCAGAACTTGTGCAGGGGACCTGCCCCAGATCCCCCCAGGCCACAGTGAGCCCAAGTGCTGCTCAGCCCAGCTCTTCCGTGAGTCGCAGCTGCACTGCAGTGGCCCAGCACCGTATGGCTTGTGCTGCACTGATCACGGGGCATCCTTGAACTACATGTTCCTGTGCTGTTCAGGACGAGCCTTGGCTCCTGACCTGGTTGCTGCCAGGTTTGCATTGCTCACCCAACCCTAGCACAGCCCTGCCAGCTTTAGGTGACAAGCACAAGCAGAAACGGGCATCATTCACACCCAGGTAAGAACCAAACACGTAGTTTGTACCCGGAGATGCCGCCTGCAGTTTTCCTTCCAGGCCCCAAGGGACAGTACCTCGTACTCCAGCTGATTTACCACCCCCTGGGAAATCAGCAGCTCTGCATATTTCTGCAGCACTGGCTTCTGTTTCCGGATCTGTTTGTACATCAGGGGCTGCGTGAACATGGGTTCGTCCATCTCGTTGTGGCCATTGCGTCTGTAACAAACCTGCCGGGAAGGGAAAGAGCCTTTGAAAGCAGCTCCTTGCAACCCGCGACTCCAAAAGCAGTCGGAGGTACCTGGATCTCTGTGCTAGGCAGGGTCTGAAACAGCCCAGGAGGGACCCCCGCACGTCCTCTCCAATGTGGGAGGCGAGGGCAGGCTCCATACAGAGACGGCGTCACCTCTCCAAGTGCTATTACAGCCTCGCTGCCTTGCTTTACACCATCTCCTCCCTACCATCACGTCAAAAGGGCCAAACAAGCCCTGAGGAGAAACCTCAGCTTCCAGAAAATACACCCCAAGAGGTATCAGCAAGCACCCACAGCAGAGCCACAGCTTTAGGATAACGCCTTTTGCCACGTTCCTCACCAAATCCACCACCACGTCCTTATGGAAGGTGCTACGCCACTCTGCTGCCACATTGCACACGTAGACGACGGCCTCTGGGTCGTCTGCATTGACGTGGAAAATGGGTGCGTTCACCACACGGGCGACATCGGTTGGGTATGGGGAGGAGCGGGCCATCCGGGGGTCTGTTGTGAACCCAATCTGTAGCAGGCGAGAGGGAACAGGACCAGCACAGTGGTAAGGATTTGGAATATGGCTCTGCTACTCAGCTCCTCCTACGGACACTCATAGACTTGGGCACTTGGGGCAGCTGTTTTACCAGCTCAGGAAAGCACCGGGTGAGCGCACACGGAGCTTCGAGGGCAGCTCGGCTGCTATGCTGAGCTGGGGGCTCCCCCACCATGGCTGCACTGCTCAGTCATAGCACAACCCGCCCGACTCCTGCACCCAGGCACCGCAGCCCGTTCCGGTCCCGGCACCTAGGCTGTTGAGCCGCTGCACCCACAGGGATGGGCTGGCCCCGGTGAAATGTCTCTGGTTTACATGGGGCGCAACAGAGCAGCCCTGCGTGATCTCAGATGCCAAGCACCAGGCTGCACCACCTCTCTGCCAGGCTGGACTCAAAAGTTGCTCCTGCCGAGTAGCCGGGTATGGAGTACCCCCTGCTGACCCCAGGATCATGGCTCACGCCAGGAACGTTGGCTGGGAAACAGCTACTGCCTGCTGCCAGCTACCACCTAGACCTGAACCTGCAGGGGCTGATCTGCAACAGACCTGCTTGGACGCAGGGGACTTGCTCCTCACCTGGTTGTTCACCACAACGTGAACAGTGCCGTGGGTGGTGTAGGAGGGAAGGTCGCTCAAGTGGAATGTCTCATACACGATGCCCTGCCCAGCGAAAGCGGCGTCTCCGTGCAGGAGGATGGACATCACCTGGGAGATGTGAAGCCACAGCAGTCAGCAGGGGCTCTGTGGGGCTGGCAGGCAGAGGCAGCCACCAGGAAAGGGCCCAAGTCTCATCCCCGTGAGCCTTTGGCCTCCCAGACAGGACATGGAGCAGCTCGCCAATGCATCTGATGCTTTCTCAGGGGATCGGAGAGGAGCCAGCCACGATGGGCGCAACTGCCAGGGAGAAGGTCGTGGCCACCGGTTCTCCCCCCACGCCAGGACAGCACACTTGGGATGCCTCAGCCAGGCAGCGGGACGGCACCTGGCGCGCAGCACCTGGGAGGCGAGTCCCGTTCCCAGACACACACTTCTCAAAGCAAAGCCTTCTGTTAACGGGGGAAGACAAGAAAAATGCCCCTTTCCCCCACGCTTTCACTCCAGAAGACCTCTGGGCAGGATCTAGGCCAGAAGCCAGCTCCAACTTCAGTGACGTTACTTTGCTATCATTCCCAGGGGCTGGCTGAGGACACCGCCTGTCAGATGAGGACAGTTTGTCTATTTATATCCAGCCCTCGGGGTGCAGGAGGAAGGGAAGCACTTTTGATCTCACCCTTCCACTTCTTGGTGTTGGAGATAGGTCTGTGATGAATCAGACCACAAATAAACCCCCCCCCAGCCCGCTCCCCTCCTGCTCTCCCAGCTGGGTGTGGAGAGCTGCCTCCTGCTGCCGGCTCCAGCTTTCCCAGCCCCAGGAATGGTTACCCCCGGTCAGGCTGAGATCCCTCAGCTGGAGACTCCTAGTGCCGAGTCCCCCAAGCTGCCCTGCTTGGATTGGCTTCTGGGAGTGCCCCTCATTTCCCCGCTTTCCAGCCAGGAGGTCGGGCACCTGCCGCTCCCCGCAGCCTGGCTGAGCCAGTTGGCTCAAAGACTGAGGAAGCAGCAACGGGAGCCCGGGGTGGGCGAGCCCCTGCCAAAGTTGTCCCCAAAGACAGCGGTGAAGGACGGCAGAGCAAAGTCAGGGTGACGGCAGGGAAAGGGGCACGGCAAACAAACACCAGCTGGGTTTTTTCACTTCCCACCAACCTGCCTCCCACCAAACCCCATCTGGCCCGGGCCACTTCATTGTGGGTGTCTCAGCACCACTCACCTTCTTCCCTTCCGTGTCCCCGCAGTAAAACTGCTCTGCTTTAGTCTTGCCCTGAACAACGGGATCAGCTGCCTCCAAGTGCGAAGGATTTGCCACCAAGGAAAGGGTGATATTCCTGTCAGTGACACGGTTAATCCGCCGGTGGTACATTCCCAGATGGTACTTCACATCACCGGAGCCCTGATGGAGGGGAGAGGAGAGTCACCCCGAGGAACCTGGGTGGCTGTGGGGGCACAGGAGACCTGAAGCAGGATGGCACTGACCCCAGGGGCTGGAAAAAGGGGGCATCTTCTGGAGGCGGTGGCAGAAGGCAGCAGGCACTCACTTTAGGAACTGACCTGGCACCCAGCAAAGCAAAAGTAGCCCGCTCCAGGTGCCAAACCACCCACACACCTCAGACACACATCAAGCCCACCCAGGTAAGGTTTAAGGTGCAGGGGAAGGACCAAGTGTAGCGAGTTTGGGGAAGACACTGGAAAACATGTCACGCTCACCCAAGCTCTAGTCACACTGCAGCAGTACAGCTGTCACTGGCACTGCTCGCAATATGCGCCTTGACACCCCAGGGTGCTGCTTTCTCACCTCACAACCCCATCTGAAGGGCACAGCAGGATAAGGCCAGCCCAGCCCAGCTTTCCAAAAGCCAAATGATCCCATCTCATGATGCTGGAAGCTTTGGAACACGAGTGCACACACAAGCGACTCAAGCCTTGGGGCTTTTGCATCTGCTTTAGGGCCCCACATGGGGGCCGGGGGCTGCCGCGAGGGTACAAGCCAACCCCTGCTCCCAGCTGCCTTCCCCTCACCTCGCCGTTCACCTCAAGGCTGCTTTATGCCCATGGAGAGCCGCTGACCAGCCAGCCCGTGCTGGAGACACCAGCAGCAGCCAGGGCACGTCACCCCCAGGACAGGCAAGGACAGACCAGCACTGGCACCAACACGAAGGCTACAGTCGCACAGGTACGCGGGGAAACCCTTGCGATGCCGACGCCGCCCAGTGACACCAGTGACCCAGTCCAGCTCATTCTGCACAGGCACACACCCAAGGACCACACGGGGACAGGCAACAGCAAGCAGCTACAGAGAGGAGGAGACTCACCTCATCAGCAGCCTCCAGCTTGGAGTCAAACTGGCAGAAGATCTGCTCCAGCTCTTTCCTGATCACGTTGGCGAGAACATTGAGGCGTCCCCTGCAAAAGCAAGACCATTGCTGGCCACCGGCCAACTTGGCATCGAGTGCAGACGGTGACTTGCCATCCCCCCATCAAGCAGAGGTGGTGCGCAACCCTGCCCCTCCTGCGATGGCTGTAGGGTCACCCAGGGAGGGCTTTCCCGAGAAGGAGACTGCAGACCCCTCAGCACAGGGACGGACCGCCCCACCCTGACAGCTGCCCCAAAGTGGGCAGGCTGGATCCTGCTCTGGGATTCCCGCTCTGCCGACGGAGCACCACGCCCCTCCAGGCGGATTTACAAACTAGCTGAAGCTGAAAACGCAGCAATGAGCGGAGAGCAGCCAAGGCCTGAGCTCTCCAGCTAAGGTTCACCCCCAGGCAAGACCAGTTAGGTGACGGCAGAAACCGGTGTGCCCTCCAGTACCGAACCCCGGCTGCAACCCCCTCCTCCACGCCCCAAGCATCACCACGGAGAGAGGCAGGATTACCTGTGGGGCATTCCCATGATAACATAATCCACTCCCTTCTCGCTTGACTTATCAATAATGGTCTTTAAGGCTGGGATCAGCACTTCACAGCCCTCCAGACCAAAACGCTTCTCTGAAGACCATTTCCGATGAAGGAACTCCTCAAACCTGGAAGGCAGAGAGAGTGGGATCAGTGCCAGGGCTACAGCTGAGGGCAGAAACCAGAGAAAGGATGGGGACCACAGCAGGGGAGCCACAGCATCAAGTGATGCTTTAGCAGGCATCGTGCAGCAGCCCAGTCACCCTGGTCTCCCGCAGAGCTTGGCTGGCCGCTCCCCCACCCCAACAATGCGCTGCACTTCAACCTTATTTTTAGGCTTCAGGATCTTTTATTGTCTTTCAGGATCACCCACATTTGCAGGTTCTTTGCCAGCACCTGAGCCTGCCAACCCAGCAGGTCACTGGCATCACCCTGCTGATTAAGCCAACCGTGACAGATGACGACAGATGACGTCAGATGGTGACTGCCTCACTCCAGCTGGGAGCAAACCACCCCGGGCAGCAAGGGAAGGGAAGGAGAAGGCGAAGCCCCCCCAGGGTACCTGGTAGAGCGGACCAGCCTGGCCAGCAGCGTGCGTTTCTCTTCATTGGTAAACTGCATGATGCCCGGAGTCTCAAACTTCTGCCGGATCCACTGGCACTGCTCCAGGTCGTTGATAAACATGAACTCTACGCCGATGTGCTGGCAGTACGCCATCTGCCCCAAGGGGAGGAGAAGGGCCATGAGACAACAGCCAGGGCTGTAGGACCTCCTCACCCCTCGGCAAAGACAGGCACATGTGTGGCATCGTATGGGACCGGGGTGCCAGGGACTCTCTGATCCCTCTCTTCAGCCTTCCAGCAAGACAAAGAGCCCTCTTGCACCAGCGGAGACACAAACCCTCCTGCCTGGCAGCCCCACCACGCTGCCTGAACGCCCGCAAGTGCTGCCTGCGGCAGTGGCCCAGGGGACCCACGAGCAGGGCCGGGCAGCCAGCACCGTGCCAGCCCCCCCGCGGAAGCCCCATCTGAACTGTTCTCCCAGGAAAGGTGACGTGGCAGAGGACAACCTGGGATGCTGGGGGGCAGCTTGGAAACTGCACACGACCCAGCATCAAAATGTTGAATTCCCTTTCCCCAGTGGGCCCTGGATCGGACCCTCAAGTGCTTTACATCCACCTTGGAGGCATGTTTTCCCTCTTGGTGGCATCAGGTCCACAACACCACTTCACATGGCAGGGAGACAATCAGCAAAACAACCACCTCCAACAAATAAGGAGCCCGTTCTTACAGCTTGTCTAAGATGTCGGTGCAGCTTTGCTTCTCCCAAGGTCAACCTGTCTTGGCAGAGAACAGCTGAGCAAGTCCGCAGCTTGCCTGAGAGCTGTCTGCGCTCTCAGACCAGGCAGAACAGGATACGAAATTTGGCAGGAAAGGGGAACTGGCTGCAAGAGGTGGAAGCCCCAGCCCCAGGTTGGAGCTCCTCCTGCACCCAGACCCTCCAAGAGGCCACCACGCAGGGCAGCCTCCTCCTCCAGCCCGCTCCTGTGCTCTCCCAGCACAGTTTGCTGCTTTCAACTCGAAAGCAGCTGGAGAGGTTTCAATAAATGAACGGTTCAGCTGCCTGGGATTTGTTCCACCTTGGGCAGAGCAAATACGTTGCCCCAATGCAGCATGAAGCTGGAGGTGATCAGAGGTGAACAGGTAACATGGGGCAGCTGGCAAAAGTGGGGCAAGCACCGAGGAGCAGCTCCCAACGTGAAAGGCTTAAGACCTGCAGGTTGGCCCAGGCTGCGGGCAGCAGCAGGACCCAGGACCTTCAGAAAGCAACTACTCTGCCCCAGCCCCATCTGCAAACAGGTCTGGCAGAGCCCCCCCTGCCCTCCTCACCTCCAGCCGACGGATGATCTCACGGAGCGGAAGAGCCGATTCGTTTCCACCGATGAAAGTGGTTGTGGGCAAGTGGAAGACCTTGTCGAGGTCAGACTCATCCAGCCCGTAAAAGCCTGCAGGATTTTTCACGGGTGGGACAAGCGAAAGCAAGAGAGAAAAGGAAGGAAGGGGGATGGGGGGGGGACACCGTCACGCAGGGACCGGGTGCAATTGGGAGAGGTGGGGAAGGGACAAAAAAAGCAGCATAAAACCAAAAATAAGCATGAGGGAGGTTTATACAGATAAAATCCAAGCCATAATGAAACAAAAAGACATTGAGCACAGAACAAGGTTATTATGAAAGGTAATGCAGGAAATGAAAACACAAAGCAATATACGTATGTATATGTATATGTATGTGCAGGTAAACCAGCAATTAAAATCCAGGGTAAGAGTCAGGGAGTTTGTAGCCCCAAGAACACAAAAAATACACCACAAATCGTAACAGAGGGGAGAGAACGGGAACAGCAATTGAAGAGGAGTCACCGAGCACAACAGAGGTGTCACCACGTGGTGGGAATTAAAAATGAAGAGTCAACGCAAGAGAAGGAAACGGTTAAAACAGACAAACCCCAAAGAGGGAGAGAAAGAGAAGCGAAAGAGAGAAAATGGCATCAGGGCTCTGCGATGACGGACTCTCCTGAATAGCTCAGCCCGGCAGCAGGGCAGCCAGCTGGCCCCCCGGGGGGTTCTGGTGCCCAGATACCCCCTCACCCAATTAACAGCCTCTCAATTAGGGGTTTAGCCTAGCTCTGCTCAGCAAACTCCCTCCTTCTAGGTCCTGGCACCTGGTGGTGTGTAGGTGGCTGCTGCTTGCAGCAGGTGGGGCTGCGGGGGGCTGGGCTGTGCCTGGAGAAGGTGCTGAGCAGTGCTCAGAGCTGAGCATCGAGCTGTAGAGCTGCAGACAGGCCCCGACACCACCCACGGCTGCAGCAGCGTCGGCAGGGCCCTGCCAGGGCCCGCAGCAGCTCCACAGCACCCCAAAGCCATCGGAGGTGCCTCAGCACCCGCTGACACTCACGGTTGTCTTTGGGGAAACTGAGGCACGGAGGAGGAGCGGCAATGGACTCGCTGGGCTGATGCAGCAAGGCAGAAGCGGAGCCGGGAAGGGCCGTCCCAGGACCCTCGGGAAGCAGGAGCCTGGCTGGAAGGGGCGGGCGAGCAGAGCTGCCCGCTGCTGGCCCACAGCCCTGAAGCCCTTCTCGGGCTCCTGTTCCCTGCCCCCCGCAGAGCCAGGGTTCAGGGCATTTTCTAACCCAGGGCCGGAGCCACAGAGGAGGCAGCTGCCACCGCTCCTCCCGGCTCCCTTCACGCCACCCAATGCCCCAGCCGGGGGCTCCTGCAGGGAGGGCACAGGGGATGCCACCTGCAAGCGCTGCAGGGCAGCGTAACCCACCTTCCTCTGAGCAAAGGGAGGCAAAAATCAGACCCTCCTGGGCTGGCCCTCCTTGAACTTCACCTTAAAAAGAGTCTGGCCCTCGCTCTCTGGTCAGGAGCAGGGGATGAGCTGAGGATGGGGCTGGCCACCGCTCGTCCCTGTGCAGCCTCAAGCACAGCGCTTGCCGGCGGCTGGGAACACCCACAGCAAGCCTGGAGCAGAGGTTTTCCTGGCTGCCACTGCCGCCCATCCCCTGCTCTGCCCACACGACCCTCCCGGGCACCGCCAGCGCCAGGGAAAGGAACTAAGCTGGAGCCCGGGGAGCTCAGCTCCAGAGCGGTGGTGCCTGGAAGCATCGAGCCGCAGCCGGCAGCCGCCGCGGGTTTGGCCCCATGTCTCCAGGACGTCTCTGTGGCTCCTAGGCAAAGAGAAGCCCTGGGGAGAGGTGGCGTTAGTACGCACCATCCCAGAGAAACCGCTGGCTGGAGGCTTCAGGGAAGCTTCAGGTAACTTGCTGTGGCTCCCACCCTGCAGCACAGGGCTCCGGCTCGCTCTGCCGTGCCGGTTTGAAGATTCAGGCACGCTCCGGGGGGGGGGAGCGGGTATCAGATTTTGCAAGGAGTTTCCAGGGCTCTAAGCATCTCTGCTTCTGCTTTGCTGCAGCCTGCCAGCCTTTTTTTGACAGTGCTCAGTATTTATAGGCAGCGATACCATCAGACGGGAGGGGAGGCTAGCGATGAGCGGCCAAATTTTCACCATGACAAAACCAGGGCAGAGTCAGAAGACAGCTTGGATTTTTAGGAGACTTGAACCAATTGGGGAGATTGAGGCCTTGTAAAATGAACGTTCACAACAAAACGTGTAGTCTAGCAAGCTAGGCATGCAAACACACAGTATGGAAAAGGCCAGCAAGGCTCTACATTGGGGATCTCTACAGGTGAAGCATCACTAACCAAGCACCTACATCAAGACTTTTAGCGGGACAAATTAAAAATAAGCATGTTACAAAAGTCAAGAGTGGTGTGAGACGGGAGGGGTCCGCTTTATCAGCTTGGTTCATGCCCAGAATAACCTATTCAAAGAGAGTCCTGCACTCCAGAGGGTTAAAGGCTCATTAATTGCATACCTCCTACTGTTAACACTCTCAGCCGCTCCTTGAACACTGCGAGATCTGGGGTGGGGAGGGAAGGGGGTGCAGAAAGGGAGAAGACAGAGAGACGCAGTCAAAGTTAGTAAAAAAAAAAAACAAACCTGGAACTGTGAGAACTAGTCATGGAAAGCACAAGTCAAAAAAATACAGTATTTCAAATACAGTCAAAAACCATCAGAGGCAAAAGGGTTGGGATGGAGGACGACTACGCGCCAGGTGGAAAAGAAATCCCGGTGGAAAGTCTGGTGAGAGGAGGGAGGGGCAGGGAGAGGAATGGGGGGCATCAGACACTGGGGAGCAGTTGAGCTGCATGGTTTGAGATCTCCTGTCACGTGCACCCCTCGGATGACAGAGGGAGACCGCCCACCACAGCGTCTTCACCTGCTACGACCAAAAAGCACCTTCCCAACAAGCTGCGTCAAGGGCAGCGCTATCCGCCACAGAGCAGCGAGATGCCTCCCGGCAACATCTGCTCCCAGAGGGTTTCGCTCTGCTCATCGCTAACCAGATTTCAAGGTCACCCCCAAGGAGGCACCGCTACTGCCTACACACAGGCAGGAAGGGGATCAGGGTGTTAATGAGCAGGCCGTTAACGAGGAAGACCAGCACCGAGGCAGGCACGCACGATGCCATCATTGCTCGAGCATGCTCAGCACAGGCGGGAGCGCCGGCGCACCGTGCCGGATGCAGGCAGGGCTGCCGGAGTGGACGCAGGGCTCCAGCGTCACTGGAGCTGTGCCTCCCGGCTAGGTTAGGTGACCCAAGTGCCTCAATCTCACCTGGGTTACAAGAAATGCTTTGAACACACTTCTCCTTTCAGTCAGCGGGGGAAAATCCCACGTTTAGGTGAGATGTTTGGGTAGTAAGGTCTCCAACTGGGGAAAGGGGAGGTGGCGGTGCTCCCAGCGCATCTCCCAGCAGGGCTTGCCTGGCTCTTCCCAAGCTGGAGGACTATTTCCTTCCATTCCACTGGGCAAGAGGCACGAGCAGCTGCCTTCCACAGAGAGACAGACAGACGGACAGACACTCAGACACACACTGCCTTCCATGCACCACCTGGATTTCAGTGTGCCAAACTATTATTTCCTTGAACAGGTCACCTCAAGTTCCTGCAGTCATCTTGTCCTTGTTTGACACCACTTACCATGCCAGATCAGCTGCAGCAGAAAACCAGGATGAGATGACTTTTGGGTTTTGGTTTGGGTTTGGTTTTTTTTTTTCAAATGGAAAAGACAAGAGAAAGAGGAATTTGGTGGCTCCAGCCCCACCACTTGTCAGACCGAGTACCCCCAGGGAAGCTTTCTCCCCTTTACATATTCTCCAAAGCTCACACTGCTTAATCCAAAGAGAGCTTGCAAACCAGACACAAACCAGTTGCTAAACAAAAGGCAACTGAGAAGAAAGATCAATTTCTGAGATTACCCATGCCGCTCCTTTGAATTACAGCAGTGCTGGGCCATGGTTTAAGCTGCTGGCAGTAGAACTTGCACCACAAAAGCTGACCTTTAAGGATTTCACTGCTCAGAAAGAGGAAACAAGATCGTTTCCAAGTTTCAAAACCACTCCTGTTATTAACTGCTCTGTCAAGTCTTAAGAAATACTCTTTCAAAGCAAAATAAGCCAGCAGGATCTGCTTAGAAATTGGCTTTCTCTGCCACAAGCCAGCAACACCCGACCTTGGGCTCAGCCGGAGCTCTGCCCACGCTCCGCACCAGCGCCGCTCTCCTCCCCTCACGCTAAGCACAGTTTGCAAGCTACATTTGCCAAGTTGTATTCTAAGACTGACCAGATGAGGCTTTCCAGGATAAGACGACCAGAGGAAAGTATTCAGTATAAATAATACTTACAGCAAGATAATAAAGCCTCCTTTGGCTGGACATAGCCAGCCATTTGAGTCCTACCACGAGACACACCCCCAGCATGAGCTAGTGGCTGATAGCAGCATAGCTTGTTTCCAGGGCTCATTATTTCCAACGAATTCACGGATTCCTGGTAATTCAACCAACACCAGGAACTGCAATGACAGACACGTTGGTATGAAAGCCACAAAGGAACCAAAATTAAACAACGCTTGGCTCAGACACGGAGGTCGCAGGCCGAGATTCTCTTCCAGCTGATGCCCACAGACCAGCCATGCCTGAACTCCTTCCACCGCGGGGAGCCCAACTGGGTCACGCTGCTGGGCTCATGACCGCTCACCCAGGAGGAACAGGAAAAATGGAGCTTGTATCGCTGGACCGGGATTCTGTTACAGCTGACGATGCTGTCAGCCCAGCTCTGCAGTTGGGGCTCCAAGAGAGGACCTGCTCTTGGGTCACTTTGGGCTCTCCTTCCTCTGCAGCAAGGATGCTGCTGGAGCACACCTTGCTTCAGAGGAACCACAGCGTCAAAGCAGAAGAAAAGCCCTCTGAACTGGCATTTGCCATTGAAGCAGCCCTGTGACTTCAACGTCACAAAGTGGAAACAAGCAAGGAGCAGTGTCCCTCTCAAGGGTCCATACTGGGACCAATACGGTTTAATGTCTTAATTAGCGGGGACAGTGGGATTGACAGGGCCCTCTGCCCGGTTGCAGGTGACACCAAGCTGAGTGGTACAGTCCGTAAGACTTGAGGGAAGGGATGCCATCCAGAGGGACCTCGGCAGGCTGGAGGAGTGGGCCCATGTGACGTTTATGCAGTTCAACAGGGCCAAGTGCAAGGATCAGGGCAATCTCCAGTCCCAGCACAGACTGGGGAATGGACAGATGGACGCACGGACAGATGGATGGGTGGATGGATGGAGAGCGGTCCTGCAGAGAAGCACCTGGAGATGCTGGTGGGTGACAAATTGGACATGAGACAGCAGCGTGCCCTTGCAGCCCATAAAGCCAAACACACCCTGGGCTGCATCCAAAGAAGCGCGGCCAACAGGTACGGGGAAGGGATTCTTCCTCTCTGCTCCCCTCTCTTGAGACTCCACATGGTGCTCTGCATCCAGCTCTGGGGTCCCCAGCACAAGACAGACAAGGACCTGCTGGAGCAGGTCCAGAGGCGGCCACGGAAATGATCGCAGGGCTGGAACCCCTCTCCTGTGCCGAAAGGCTGAGTGAGTTGGAGGTGTTCAGCCTGGAGAAGGCTCCACAAACACCTCACCGCGGCCTTTTGGTGTGCAACGGGGCTTACGAGGAAGATGTGGAGAGACTTCACGGGGGCCTGTAGTGACGGGACAAGGGGCGAGGCTTTGAAGCTGAAAGAGGGCCGGTTTAGATTGGACATAAATAAAGGAGGAGTGTTTACGGTGAGGCTGGTGAGGTGCTGGCACAGGTTGCCCGGAGAAGTTGCGGGCGCCCCGTCCCTGGCAGAGTTCAAGGCCAGCTTGGACGGGCCTTTGAGCGACCTGATCTAGTGAAAACGTCCCTGCTCGTGGCAGAGGGGTTGGACTAGGAGGGACTCTGGAAGTCCCTTCCACCCCAGAGCACCCTGTGAGTCTATGACTTACTGATCGGCATGGTAACTGCTCCCCACACCCAGCTCCCTTTTCTCGTAAGGGAGAGCAGTCACTGCTACCACTTGCAGCCGTCCGGCTCTGGGTTTCATGCAGACCCTGCTTTCCTCTCAAAAGGGAAACACATCCAACAGGCACAGGGCTTCAGGGCTCTCTGTTGCTGTGATTCAGAAGGATCGTAGTGCCCACAGCACTGGAGCACTGGCCAAAAACGCTGAGCTAAAAAAGGTTCCCCTCACGCCGCCTTCTCCCTGGCCACTGGGACTGGCTTCCAAGTCACCTAAAAAAAGTCTCCCTGCTCCCCTCGCAGCACCAACTACGAGCACATGTCCTCTCCTGCGCCTGGGTCCATGGCCATCATCTCACCGCCTCTTCCCATCAAAATCTCCCCAGGCACAGGGCTTGCTCCAACCCAGAGCCAGCCAGCTCCTGAGGCACAGCCAGGGCTTGGTCCTCCAGACAAGCATGTCAGAAGTCCAGACCTCGGGATGAAGCAGCTTCCCCATCATCCAGCGAGCTGGGACAACTAAAAAACCTAATCCTTCCCTACAACTCCCAGTACACATAATCCTACACGAGGGTCCAGCAGGTCCAGGGTGGGTGTCCCTGTGCTGGCAGCTGAACAAGGAATCAAGATCATTTACATGCACCGTACGCTCTGATCGGCTGTTTCAGCTGTGCGAGGTTAGTAATCATCACTGCTGCTCTAAGTTAGAAGCATGCCTCTCGAGCACTCACAGTGCCAGGGTAATGACCCTTGGAAAGCACCAGCAAGGTGGAAGAGCTCAGCGCCACAACCTCGTTCTAGCTAGAAGAATGGCAGCATACTATAGAGATCAAATCTAAAGCATGTTGGCAGGTGCTGAGTTTAAGCACTTTCAGACTAGGATTTCAGGTCCTAGGCACCACACACACTTCTGTGCAACACTCATGCATCTTTCGCTCGAAGGCACTGGGATTTCCACTTCTCTACTTGGACGGGAATGCATCCCAAAGCTTCCTTGTTATGATCACTGGCAGGGACTCATAGCTCAGTCTTGGAAAAAGGGGGCAATGAAGGGATTTACCAATGCTGTGGCAAGCTGGGAGCAAAGGAGGGCCGAGCATCGTTGCAGGGGCACACCAAGAGGCACTTCTCAGCCCTGCAGAGACAAAGCTAGCCCATTCCCCCCAGCTCCCGGGGCCCCCAAGAGCAGCAAGAGGAGCTGAGGGAACAGACCTCCAGCTCTTACCAACACAAAACCTCTCTCTGCTTCACATTTCCAGAAGATGCAATTGCTTCCACCCCTGGATGAGTGAGTTCAGTGACATAATTAATTCGGCGCCCCGCCGGCTCTAAATTTAGAGTGATCATTACTAAGGAAACTTAAGACCTTTCCCCCCTTACCGGTGAAGCGATCTACGTACAAAGCTGTGAAAGAGAGAGGAGCTCAAGCAATGCAGCACTAACTGCTCTCAAAGCCCTCACCCAGTTTGTCTGTGGATGTGATAAGATCAGCTGGAAGGGAGGAGTCCAGATCTGCATCCAAGATGCCCAGTGGGTCGAGTTGTGCTACATGATGCCCTCGAATCTATGAAATGGGCCAGGAATGGAAAGGAGAACAGGTACCAAGAGGGAGAGGGGAAAGGGAGAAAAACAAAAGAGGGGAGGGGTAAAAAAGTTAAATTACATTATAATTAATTTGCAGAGTAATTCTCACCGACGTTTGGAGAAACAGTTACTGGCGCATCATCAAAATTTACACAACTAATGCCGAGAGGATCAAGCTTTGCAATGTGATGACCCCTGACCTGGAAGCAACAACACAGATTAGTCATTAAGTTAATTGAAAAGACGTTCCTTAAAAAAAAAAAAAACAACCAAAACATGCAATCTCCTCTTTACATCTTCTGCAGAGCCACCCCGATTTCTACTTTCAGCTACAGCAAGTAGGTGTGAGTGTCTCCAGCTGCTGCGACCGCTCTCCTCCGCCTGAAGCCAGACTTCAGCGGGGCAGGCAGAGGGACAGCGATCTCCTCCACAGCAGAGACCTTCCAGAACTGAGGTCTGAGGGTCCCCCACCGCTTTCCCAGTGTCCAACCCCAGCACCTGCTCTCTACAGGTGCAGTAACTCCACACCAACGGTTTCTTCCTAAGCATCACAGAAACGAAGAGGCAATCTTCCAGATTTTGGCAGATTCTGCCAACACGGCAGAGAAAACAAGCATCACCACCAGCAGTAGCTCCCGAAAAGGCAGAGGAACGTGTCTGAGGAACATCTGCCTGTCTGTGCTATTAAAGGTCAGCATTTTGGAGAGAGGAGCCTACGGCAGGACTGGGAGCCCTCTTCTGGGAAGAGGCAGGTGCAGAAACACCAAAGACCTTTGGCACCAAGAGCCCTGGTGGCTCCCAGTGGCGCCAGTCAGGTCAGGAGTCACCACACTGGGTTTGAATCCACATCAGAAGCCAGGGAACAATGAGAGGTAACGAGGAGTTCTGCTTCTCGCCTTCACAGGAGAAGGTGCCCGCAGACAGACCCCAGCACATCTTGCTGGGCAAACTGAATTCACCTCAGTGGCCAGCACCACACGTGGGCAATCCACAGTTTTATTTCTTGACAGCTCCTGCTCTTTCTTGAAGCTTCAGGCTCAGCTACGCTGGGAGCGGGGCAGGAAACACTGCTGCCATGGTACAGGGCGCGGTGCCTTCCTTGCACTGTGACAATGGTCCTCCCGGTCATCAGGTCTGTTACCAGTTAGAAAAAGCACTTGCATCCATGGGGATTACTAAACCCCTTGTACAAATCAGACATCCTGATCCGACCTTATTTACCAGAAAAGCATTCCTATTCTGAGTATCTCAAGGGTACTTCAGGAAAGAATTTTTGTGGCTTCACCAGCCAGAGCCTGGAATCAGCCATAGACGTTACAGCAAACCAAGAAAGCCCCGAACCCCACATGCTCTCTGCAGGGCCTGATGACAGCGTGCCCCTGCACACCGGTGGCTGTGTGGAAAGCTCTTCTTCTGGACCAGCTTTGTCTGGGAACTATTTGCTTGTCCATCTGGCAACAAAGCGCTGGGGCTAGCCCATCACTTAGCAGCTGGCAGGACGCAAGCTCACCAGCCTGATCCCCATAGCCAGGATGCTCTCACCGGGACCAGGAGGACACTTTGTCCAGCAAACAGCTTTGATCTGAGGGTGACCGGTAGCTTTGAGGTCAACTCAGCAGTTTGCAGGTACACAGCAAAAGCTCAAATGGGTGTGGGAGCAAGGAGATGGCCTCTTCCCCCATAGGAGCCATGCTGCTCGTTATTCTCCACGTGCAACACAAGCCGAAACAAGAAGCCCAATGCCAAAAAAAAAAGACCACAGCAGATCTCTGCAGGAAGCATCACGCTCGTAGGCTCTGATCGTGACAGGGGACTTCAACCACCCAGGTATCTGCTAGAAAAGAGGCGCAGCAGACTGCAAGCAGTCCGGGAAACTACTGGAGCACGTTGAGGACAACTTCCTAGTAGAGATGATGGAGAGCCCGACCAGAGGAGAGGCACTGCTGGACCTGTTGCTCCCTAATGCAGGAGAACTTATTGGAGAAGTCAGGATTGGAGGCAGCCTGGGTGGCCACAACCACATCCTGATGGAATTCTCAGTCTTGAGGCGTAAAGGACGGGTAACAAGTGGAGTCAGGACCCTAAACTTCAGACAGGCAAACTTTTGGCTAATTAGGGTGCTAGTGCATGGATCCCTTGGGAAAGTGCCCTTGGAGACAAAGGAGTGAACAAGAGCCAAGAGATGTTTAAGGATGTTTATATTTATATATATTATATATAAATATATAAACATATATCTGTGTGTGTGTGTGTGTGTGTGGATATTTAAGAGGGAAGGGATACCATCCAGAGGGACCTGGACAGGCTAGAAAGGTGGGTCTGTGTAAACCTCATGAAGTTCAACAAGGCCAAGTGCAAGGTTCTGCACCAGGTTGGAGCAGATACAGGCTGGGGGACAACTGGATTGAGCCCTGTGGAGAGGACTTAGGGGTACTGGTGGATGAAAAACTGACTGCAAGCCAGCAACATGTGCTCACAGCCCAGAAAGCCAAGCATGTCCTGGGCTGTGGCCAAAGAAGCGCGACCAGCAGGTTGAGGGCAGTGACTCTCCCCTCTGCTCCATTCTGGGGAGACTGCAGACTCCGTTCTGCAGTGCTGCCTCCAGCTCGGGGACCCCCAACACCAGAAGGACATGGCCCTGTTGGAATGAGTCCAGAGGAGGCCATGAAGATGATCAGGGGGCTGGAGCACCTCTTAAAAGGACAGCCTGGGAGAGTTGGGATTGCTTGGCCTAGAGGAGAGAAGGCTCCAGGGAGACTTTAAAGCAGCTTCCAGTGCCTACAGGGGGCTTCGGCAAAGATGTGGAGCGATACTTCATCAGGGAGTATAGTGATAGGATGAGGCGTAATGGTTTTAAACTGAAAGAGGGCAGATTTACCTTAGATATTAGGAAGAAATTCTTCCCCGTGAGGGCGGCGAGGCGCTGGCCCAGGCTGCCCAGAGCAGCTGTGGGTGCCCCATCCCTGGCAGTGCCCAGGGCCCGGCTGGACGGGGCTGGGGGCACCCTGGGCTGGGGGGAGGGGGCCCTGCCCACGGTAGTGGGGTTGGAACTAGATGATCTTTAAGGTCCCTTCCAACACACACCATTCTACAAGAAACAATGACTTGGACATGCAACCACAGCCACAATTAAGAAGCCGCTGCTGACGCTGCAGTGGGTCGGTCACTGCTCACCTACGATTACAGGGACAATCCAGCTCGATCCAATTACGAAACTGATTGCCTGGTGGTTTCAGCAGTTTACCCGCACAGGCAGGACTTCCTCCTGCCTTCCCACTCCTCTCTACCTCCATACACTGCACTGAACTTCCCCGCCTGGACACCCCACTGCAGCCACAGCCCTGTGGTGACACCGGGGTGGGAAGGGAGGTGAACTTCTCACTGCAGACAGCTTAGAAAAATACATCCAAGAGCAACCACCTCCCAGTGGTGTCATTTGGAGACTGAAGAAGCGATGGGAATGCAGAAGAGGTTACAGATCTTTTGTTCAAACCGCTGACCTGGAGCCGCTGCCTCCAACCACACCAGTTTGAACTCGGTACCTGCCCGCTTGTTCCAGCAGCGAGAGCCGCACGGCCTTCAGAAACAGCTCGCCAGGATCCGCCCGGACTGGAGAGCGGCAGGGTGGTCACCTCCCATGAAATCAGCCACGAGGAAAGAAGCAGGTCCTCACAAACAGGTCCCAGCTTCCCCTTCTTACAGAAAAGCACGGCAGTGCCCCAGCATTGATGCCGGCACCTCAGCGGTGAAGGCGGGCAGGGCAGGGGCACCTTCTTCAAGCCGGAGAGCAAGGCCAAGGCTGGGCAGGCCTTTGGACCTGTGCAGCGCTGCAGTTTTTGCCTTAACTGCAGCAATTTGTTGAATTCATGCTGTTGTTCAGCAGCAGACTGTTGAATTTTCCCTGTACCTGAGCAGGAACACAACCTGCAGCGGGTGCTTTTTCACAGGAACGGGTGAGAAGACCACGGTCACACCTCCACAGCATCCGGGTTTGTTAAAACTTCACACGGCAGCCCAAATTAGAGCCCCCGCGCCTGACAAACCAGGGTGCAACCAAATGTATTTAACAGACGTTCTCTTTAGTTAAAATTGGCTGGCCATCCCCTAGCCAGAGGGTGCTTCCTTCCTGCTCAAAACTTGTTTCTCCTGAAAGGCCCAGCGGCACCACAGGCCTCTTCCGTGCCACAAATCACAAGGAAACATTTTCTGAACTTTTATCTTAGGACCTCAGAAGTTCTCGCAGCAACATGGGGCAAGCAGGGTGTGCGTCCCGCGCCGCTGTTGGGCATGGCAGGAGCCCACAGCACAGAGGCATCGTTCCGGAGGCCAGCAAATCACCCTGTGAGGAGAGGACCACCCCCTCCCCGCCACTGTAATTGCTCTGTTTGGGTGACAATAGCTTTAACCTTCCTATTGTTCAGCAAAGCAACAGCTGAGCTTCTGCCCCAACAGATCAGCAGCTCCTATTAAAAACCAGGCAGCGCAGCACGCATCCTGCATCCAGCACGCATCCTGCATGCTCTTCATGCAAAACACATGCATCAGCCACACTAACCCCAGCCCCCTGCAGCCACTGCACGCCCCTCTACAGAGGGCATGCTCCTCCTCCGCGCAAAGTCAGTCTCTTTACCTGATAAGCTCTGATGAGAGATTGCACTGCGAGATGGTCCTCCACCAGTTTATCTACGTTGGGCTGTGCTTGACCCAGGAACTGCGCTTGGGACAGCACGGAAAGGCTGGTACTCAGCGGAGGGGGGCTTTGGTAAGCAGTGCCCGGAGCAGCTCCAGCATTGGCGTTGCGAAAGAAGATGTCCCATGACTAGGAAAAGGGAAAGAAGAGAGGCAAGAGGGTCATTACCTGTGACTCAAACACATCCTCACTCAAGGTTACTGGGGTCTCAGCAGTATTGCCAAAGCAGGGAGCACAATTCCTGGGGGGCAGAGCTGCCTCCTCCCCCGTGCCCCAGCACCATACAGCTGCTGCCAAAGACACCCACCTGCCTGGGGCAGGAGAGCCCTAAAGCTCTCCCACTATTCCAGTTACACCATTATCTTACTTCTCATCCATCTGGATTGTTTCTTTTGGGATGAGACTGTCCCCAGAGCCCCCGCCCCAGGCCCCTGAGCAGCACAGCTCAGGACAGGACATGGGTGACACCCCTAGCTTGGCTCTCAAAATCACTACTGTGAGCAACGAGCCCCAGCCTGGTCTTCAGGCTCTTCTTCCCTTTTCTACAGGGCAGGAGACTGCCCTCTGAATACCCACAATATTTTCTGGAAAGTATTTTTGCCTTGTAGTCAAATGCACCTCTTCCTCTTTTCCTTTGTCTAAATGGCTTGAGACCCAAGTCCCCGCATAAGCTGTGCTGCACAGCCCTCAGCCAGCAACGGCTTTTTTCTTTTTCTGTCCCCTCTTCAACTTTCCCCCCACCCTTCCAGCAACGCCAATGCCAGCGCTATGTGGATACTCCCATGCCAGCTCTCCTGTGCCCTTAGCGAGGCAGGTATCACCTCTGCTGCTGTTCCCCTCTGCAGATGTCTATTTCCAGGTGTTAAGACAACAAAGCAAAAACTCCCTAAAAAGCCCTCAACAGACTTGATGTAACTTGGTGGGATTTACCCAGCCCTGCCTGAAGAGCTCACAAATGTCCCAGGCCAAACTCAAGGTAATCCATCTACTTGGAGAGGCAGCAACGGACCTGGGGCAGGGGAGAGACCAGCACAGCAAGGTCCAGGCCAGGGCCTCCACCACACTGTCACCCCTGCTGCTTCCTACACGCTACTGACCGACAGCAAAGGACAGGGCCAAGGCGGAGCAGCACCTGCGTGCCCACACGTACCGAGGTGCCAGCTACAGCAAAGCCCGTCAGATCTGTGCGCTGGTTTCAGCCCGAGGGTCTCTCCACTGACTGGGAGCAAGAGCCCAGCACTCAGGTCCCTGCGCACCCTCAAACCTTGTGCCCGCGGGGAGCACCCAACCCAACCTCAGCAACGCAGCGCCGCGCACAGTGCTGCCCAGCCAGCCCCAGCACATTTCAACCCAGTCAACAAGAGCCACGAGAGCAGCTCTAGTGGGGGTCTGGGGCAAAAAAAGCAGCTTTGCACCCTGGTAGCAGGGTGGAGGGGACTGAGAACCTGATCTTCGCCGAAGGAACACCCGCTCTCCCCTTTTGCTGGAGCTCCTCCAGCTGCAGCACCCATCACATGCCCCAGGAAGCTATTTACAGCCTGGACCTACCCAGACGCCCCATGACACGGCTCTGCAAGGTGAGTAAATTTAGAAAAGGGTCACGCTGGAGGAGCACAAATGAAACGCGGAACAATTTGGCACAATAATTGATAAACAACAGCTTCCCCAAAGGAAGAAAAAAAAAACAACCCACAAACCAAGAAGCAAAATCAGAAAACACCCAACCTCATTCTGATCGCTGTCTGCTAAAGGAAATTTCGACAGGAAAAGAGGGAGAGCTGCTTTTTGTACAATCTTTACTGCTGGCCACTGGTGAGAGCAGCCCAAGTCCCTCCCTCAGCCTCCGAGCTCAGGGCTGCCCCAGAAGCCTGCCAGCAAGAAGGACGAGCACCCCGGGGACAGGCTCGGTGCCCTTCAGATGGGGAGGGATCAGGCTAGCTGCTTTGCTCGGTGGTTCAGGGTTGTTTAACAAACTGGAAGATAAAGACAGGCAAGAGAAAGGGAGCACCTGCTAGCCCCAGGAGGGGCCGACAGCAGCGCTGGGGACAGAGCCAGGAGGCAGAGGTGTTGCCTTTGTGACCTCCTCCCTGCTGACATTTACCAACAGTAACCTCTTGGAGATGCAGTTTGCTTCTGTTTTGAAAGAAAAATTCATTTGAAGCTCTCCAAACAAGGTGCGGCGCCGGCTCGGTCAGCTCAGGCACTTTCGCTAAATGCTTTACTGCCCAACGGAATTACAGAAGTTCCCAGGCTACCTGGCTGCAGGCTTTGCCCCCAGTGAAGGCTGTGGCCCTGGTAAGCGCTACAAAAATGTCAGCTTTCAAGCTGCTGATGCAGTTCTGCGTTCAAGAGTATTCAAGGGCCATCCCAGGGGTTGCTGGTGACCCATGGCGGTGCCTCTGGAGCTCACGTATCCCGTGGGAGAGGCTGAACAGCCCCCTCAGCACCATCCTGCTGTATCACGAGAAGGAGATCTTTGCCTTAATCCAGCACGTTATTCCCTCTCTGCCCATGGCAGCCCTGCAAGAACTCCTCCAGCTCCAAGCTCAGATTTTTGAGCACCTCGTTGTTACCACTTCACCAAAGCCAGCACCTCCCCAGCGCCCAAGCCTACAGGCAGCTCCCAGGTCTCAGCACGCTGAATACCACCAGCCCCAGGTCCCTGCTGTGACCGTCCCGCGGCCACATCCCACCACAGCCACGGCACAAGGCATCAGCCCGGAGCAGCTTTCCCAGCGCTCTTCTGTGCCGCTGCTCCTGCGCCGGCGAAGCCAGGCGGGAGAGCCAGCTGCCCCAGCAAAGCCCGGATAGCTCAGAGGGATTCTGAGCTTGGCTCTGGCAGCGGAGCTCACCCCAGGCTTCTCTGCTGAGAACAGCCCCAGAGCAGCTCTCCAGGAGAAACCAGCACCTTTCACTTCATTTATCAGACTCTGTTCTCGGAGAAGGGCACAGGCTCCGATGTCCCAGCCTCCGCCACAAAGCCAGCTCGGAGGTCGGGCAGGCAGAGGAGGGCGACATCTTCCATCCGCTGCAAGCCACCTCAGGGTGGGCTGGGGGTGCAGCGGGCTGAGATGCGCAGGGGAGACACAGCCCCTGCCTAGAGCCCAGGCTGCACCCCTGCTCCTTCTCCTGCTGCTGACTCCAGGGCACGGAAAGCACCACCCAGACCCACTCTGCACGGTCAGCAAGCCAGGGAGCACCTCCTGCTTTAGCAGCGAGAAGAGGAGGAACATTCAGAGCTTAGAGCTGGAAGAGGAGGAGCTCAAACCAAATTTACAGCTGGCAGCCCTTGCCGAGCATAGGTGGTCCAGCAGCGATCGATCAGTTCGTGCTCTGCACATCGTCTTGTCCCTTATCAACACCAACAAGGACCTTCGGTTCTCTGAGGCGCTTGCTTTTGAAGATGGGTAACAAAACCCAAACGTTTCAGACTCTCAGGCAACACTCCTACCAGATCCAGGCTCGGACCCTGCCTGCCAGCACGGCTGCGGAGGACGCAGGGAAGGCACCTCCCGTGGCCGGGCACGGGGGTCTGGCCTCGCCGAAGACTGCAGGCTCCTGCACTCGTGGCGGGGTTACACAGCACGGTCCACACACGTTACGGTCATACAGCCACTTTCAATATAAAAATCAAAACAGCGGTGTACTAAGAAGTCCACGTTAAAGACCGTTCGACGTACATACCTAAGGGGAGAGCTGTCGCCCTTTACCAAGTTCATCCTACGCACTGGGGCTGCCCTGTAGGAAGGCTAAACTCGTCACGGAGGTCTGACTGCAGGTATCGCCTATCTGCAGCTCTCCAGCCATCTACCCTCAAGCAAGCAAGTTACTCGGGGTCCTGAGGAGACGGCGTGGGCTGTGCCAAGCATCGCTAGCAGCCAGCCCCACACCTGAGTTGGCAGCGTGGGGGCAGGAGGGCGGCATCCCCGCTGCCCCGGGAAGCAGTCCCAGGAACGAGCAGCACCGACCCTCTGGCAGCCCACTGGCACTGGCCCCCGCACCCTCACCTCCTCCTTCCCCAGCTCTGCCCACCAGACTCAGAAACTGGAGTTCAGCTGAAGGACTGCATGCAGAAAAAAAACCCAAACCTAAAATAGCGGGTTTTGGGGTTTGGGGGTTTTTTTGGTTTTTGGTTTTTTTTAAATCTTCCCTACTCTAAACAAGCACTGAGGTATATCCTGCAGTTTAAAACACCAGCATCTGCATGCAGGAAGGGAATTCATTTTGCTCAGCTGGGACACTCATGCTGGCTGGAGGTCTCAGGTTTTTGGTGACAACAGCAAAGACACTCCAGCTCTTCCCTGGCTGAAGGTCTCACCCCCGTCAGCAGAACGAGGGCGAGGAGCAGCCGGTCCCTCTCTGTGCACGGAGCAGGCAAGCGGCAGCCAGGCCCGTGTGACAGCCCAGCTCTTCGGTGAACTCCACCCTTGGATCTGACCCTACATCTAACGGGACGGAAGCCAACGCTTTATCAGTGACAGGGGTGACGCGCTCCACCGCTGCTTCAGCGTCACGCCAGAGGGGACGCAGGCCGGCGGGGACTGCTCACGGGCCGAGACCAGGCACCGCTGCGGCACCGATCCCACCACGGCGGCTCAGCGTCCCAGCGGGGACAGGGTGAGCCAGGAAAAAGTGCAGAGAGGAGAAAGGGGCGAAGCCAGGAGCTGGGAAGGGACCTTGGTAAAGGGGTCACTGGAACGAGGTGGGATCCACCCAGGAGCCATGAGTCACTCGTGAGGGCCAAGTACATCAGGGAGCAACAGCAAAGTCCGCGCCAGCTCAGCTATTAACCCCACCAGAAGCTGTGGGACCGGGAGCTGGATTTCACAGGATCACAGAATGGTTTGGGCTCGAAGGGACTTTCCAAGATCACCTAATCCGATCTCCCTGGCCCAACGCCCTTTCTGCCAAGCAGGGTGCCAGCTTCATTTTGTTCAAAAAGCAGTCCCTAAGACTTGGGGTTTTATATTGTCAGTGTCAGGTTCGCTTCCTGGCAATGATACGACCCCATTTCATTTTCATTGACATTTCATTCTCATGTGACACCGATTTTCCTGCTGTCACAAACCACTTCCAGCTGCAGCGGAGGCAAAACTCTTGTCAGCTCCTGCACTGCTCTCTGAGCGCGTAAAAATACTTCCAGGGACGCTGATTTCCAGGAGTGACTAATACACACTTCACCACAAACACGGGACTGGGGGCCTGGAAATGTGGTGGGAGGTCCACCCTTGTGGGTGCTCAGAACTTGGCTGCACAAGGCCCCCAGGTGACCTGGTCTAGCCATGAAGCCAGATGCCACCTCCAAGACAGCCATGCTGGGGTAGAGGCCCCAAGGCTCCTTCCAACCTAAATGCTCCTATTTCTTCAGCCGAGCATGCACAAGGACTCCCACGCAGCACTGCGTGCACTGCCTACCTATAGACAAGCTGACAAAGCTACAGGAGCCACATTAAAGAGGAGACAAGACCAGAAGAGATCCAGAGGTCCAGCCTCAGCACCCAGCCACGGTTCCCTGCCAGCTGCCCTGGTGAGTCCTGATGTTTACTCTCACATCCACTCAGAGCATCATTCAAGACTGAGCAGGGTCTGTAAGATCTAACAGCCAGCATCAAACCACAAAGACTCTTTGCCAGAGACACAACTGTGCCCGCCAGTGGGAGAAGCGTGGTGTAACCCTCCCTCATTTTTAAATTAGACTACGTCATTTAGATTCATGGCTTTTAACTCAATATCCTGCCTCTGAAGGACTGCGTTGCACCATGTGCACGTGCTTGGGTAGCTTTCATGTCACTGTTTGACAAAGGGCACAACCCAAACAAACATACTTCGTGTCTTCTGAGTCTGTATTGCTTGGCTCAGCTACCTGCTGTTTGCCTTGAAAGAAGCATCAAGACATCCTTGTTTGTGAACATTTCAGCTTTGATCCTACGGTAAAGCCTTTACAGCACCCTACAGGCTGCGTGTTTTGGGTGCACAGGGTTGGTGCCGTTGAAAACATACTCAACGCTGATGCAAGCACTGGGGCATGAGATTCCTTACTCACCCCTGACTGCTCATTTAACCACCGCGTCCTGGTTCGCAGGCTGCTCGTGTGCTGCTGCATAAAGAAAACGCCTGCTCTACATCAGGACACGTATGAAACTGTCTTAAAAATCCCCTGGGGAATGTTGAGACTTAGTCACTAGAACACTTTCCTTGTGAAACACTGGGAATGGGGAAAACAGAGATGGGTTTCAGAAACTCTCTTCCCAGCTGAGCCCTCACCTGCAGGACTCCACATTGAAGAGTTGCCCTTCACCGCGCTGGGGGAGCTTCACTAATTCAGATCAAGACAGACCCCTGCAAGTACTGCCCACAGCCAGGCTGGTTCCCCAGTTTTAAGTTCAGGAGCTGCTGGTGGGAATGCCTCTGGCCTCCAGACCCAGTCCCCTCCCTAGGCTGCAGATCACCCGTCTGGCTTTACACACACAAGCTCAAAGCACAAGCTTAGCTACGGCCCCGTCTACCCCGACATGTAACACCACCCACGCCTGAAGCATTTTTGCTAGTCAAGGTGTGAAAAATACCCTCCCTGCACCCCCCACCCCATCCTCTGCTCCAGAATAAACTCTCCTGATGAGCCATCAGAGCTGGTCAAAAAAAAAAAAAAAAAAAAAGCACTGGGAGCTCATTAAAGGTGGATTCCCAGCAGAAGGCACTCCTTGTATCTGCTTGTGATCCAGGATGCTGCCCACGTCCCACAAGCCCTCGGTGTTCCCTCTTGAACGGAGAAGCTCCTCTTGGCTCTTGCTCAAGGAATCGCTTAGGTTTCTTTCCACCAAAGCAGCAAAAGGATCATCCACAACCATCCAGCCCCTCCAGCTGAATTCAGTCCTCCTTGGGATGCGTGCACTTACCCGAACCCCCTGCTCAGACACACACACACACAGATGTGAGGGTGATCTCCTGGCGAGGTTGCTCCTTACCTTATGTACACTTTTGGGGTTTTCCAGCCAAGCATAATACATTTCCTCCACATAGTTTGAACTAGTCCCACTCAAAAATGGCTCGGCAGCCACCGGTGCGCTGTAGCACCTGATCTGCTGAAACGTCCTGGGTGCTGCCGGCCTGTGTTGGGAAATTGTCTTTACAGTCTGCGAGGCCGTCAACGGCCTCAGCTTTGCTGCACAAGTCCTTAAGTTAAGCATGTTTGTCCTGTCGCCTCACACAAGTTCCTGTTGGGACAGAAGGGAAAAGTGGCTTAGAAATTATTGCAAGAGAGCACAGAACAGAGACACACACACCCCTCCACCCGCCGTCAACCCTGAGCACGAAGAACTGACCTTAGGATTAATTTTTAATACAGATTAATCCATCTGCACCCGCCCCACCCCAGTGAAGTCCCCAACAGCCGAGAAACAGTTTCTGCTCAAGACAGTCCGCACAACCGCGTCTGCCTCCTCCATCGCTCCTGGCATGGCACCGTCATCTCCCCTGACCGTTAAAGCAGATTTGCTTGGTGGGGCATCCAACACCGGTCTCAAACAAGCCACTGCACGTCAAAACCACCTGCACCTTTTTATATCAGCACCTTTGTACAAAATAAGGCATGCTGGATGGTGAAACACAGCCCGGATTAAGTGTAAGGTATCAGGTTCCCCCAGCGCTTCCCTCTTGAGCTCCTGGCCAGCAACATCTACTTCTTTATCACTAATGAATCCATGAAGTATTCTTTGACTTCTTTTGATTTTTTGATTCTTCGTCTGAGAATCCTCTTTTTGTTTGCTTTAAACCAGAAAAATCCTCTCAGATTTCAGCAGGAGCTGGACACTTTAGCCCTTCAACTTCCCATTCGCAGGGACATCATATGAGTTTGAAGAAAAGCACTTTAAAGCACTATGCCCAGAAAGGCACTGGAAAAAAATTGTTACCAGCTGGATCTTAATGTCACGTTTTCTGTCACATCCAGCTCATCAAATCTAGCAGGGCGTGCTCCTCCAGGTCTGCGCAAGACGGAGGGCAACTCCTATCACGTCGACCCAGCACAGAAGCTTTTTCTCTCACCCAGGTGGAAGGTCTTGGCTTCGATTCTTGCTGCGTTACTCACCTCGTGACCACTCACTCTGCTTGGCCAAGGTTTTCTTCTCACCGGTTTGCATTATATGCATCAGTATAAAGCGGGGAACAAACTGTCTATGGGGAAGAAGCTGTCTACGCAAAGCAGAGGTACGGTGGTACAAAGCACTTGGGATGCGGGCTCCACGACAGACCACTTCATCGCTTCTCCTTACAAGTTCAGACCCAAGAAGGTCAATGCAGCTGAAAGACCCAGAAAGGGGCTCTCCCCCTGCCCAGAGAACCCAGAGAAGCAACCCGGAGCTGGCAAGGGACCTTCTCAGAGGTCCCCCCCTGCAACGTCCACTTTGTAGCTCTTGGTGAGGTGCAGCCCTGCGTGGACAGGGAGGCCTGAGGTTAACCACGCTCCTCCTTACGCACGTCCAACCAGCGGCCACAGCTCAAGAGAAAGCACCGAGGCAAGATCACCTCAAGGGAAGCGCTGGCGCTTGGAGCCAGCTCTTCTCGCAGCTGCCCTTTCCACCCAGCGACTTCTGCCAGAGGCAGGACCCGAGGCTGGACGTGACCCAGCTGGCCAGTTTCCATAATCCCAACCAGTTTAACAAGCAGCAGCCCAATGTCAAAGCAGCTACCGTGCGTTCACCAGATTAAAATGAAGTTGCATGGCAGACTAGAGAAAAACATACACCTTTGTGACGGGCGTTTCATCAGCCAGGCTGCCAGGTTTGCCTTGCTGAATCTAGTTCTGGCGACCTGACACAGCAGCAGCTACGCTTCCTGCTTCAAAACGCAAGGTTTTGGTCCAAAGAGCCTGAAGAAGACCCGGGATCACTCTAATTCAGCCAAGGTGTGACACAGATTCACCCAAGGGAAAAAAGGAAGCCCCCTCGCCCTTTCTGCCCTGCCTGCTCAATTCTGCCCGCAGCCAAAGCAGGCCCGTAACAGGCAAGAAAAGGCAGGCAGGCGCAGGACAGCAAGCGCGGCAGCACGAGATCTTGTCCCAGCTTACCCTCCTCAGAGTTAAGCAGCAAAACACAAACAGGTATTTTAGGGAGTCGACTGAACTGGGCGTCAGCACACGGGCACGTAGGTGGCCCCTCCAGCTTCGGTGTCTGGTTTCGTACCGCAGCTCGCAGCGTCCCGGTGACCTCTCTGGAGAACGGGGGGCTCCGGCCAGGGAATCACCCGGAGCAGCTGAACCAGAGGGGCCTCTGGCAGAAGGGGCTGGCTGGCTGCAGGCGCGGGAGCCCGTGCCGTGAGGCAGAGCAGGGGAAGCCCGGAGCAGGGGCGCTTCCCGGGTAATGCAAAGCACAGCCGGGAGCCGGGGCGTAGGAAAGCGAGCCCGGTTACCGGTGCAGGGGCCGCTGGCGACCGCACACACAGCTACAGCCGCAGCAGGGCTGAGGAGGGGAAGCCCGGGCGTGCAGGCCGGGCCCTCGTGGCCGCAGCCGGATCACAACCCAGATTTCATCGAGAGATCAAACAACAGGACCGTTCCAACCGGTTAACGGCTGGGAGCGGCACTGAGCAGATTAAGGTGCTAAATGCGGCCCCCGGCGGGCGGCACCCCCGGCACCTGCCCGACGTACCGAGGAGCTGCGCTCGGGTCTGCGTTAGCACAACAGACGCAGCGCCAGAGCAAGCAGCTGGGCCGGCGCGGGGCCGCGGCTGGCGGCCGAGCCGCTCCAGCACCGGGCGCCCCCGGGCCGGGGCCGCCGCTGCCCCTCTGGGGAGGCAGCACCGCCGACCCCCGCAGCGCCGGCACCCCGAGGCCGCCCCGAGAGGCCCCGCAGGTGGGGGCGCCCGCACCGGGCGGCACCGGACACCCCGAGCACAGGGCGGGGGGGAGGGGGAAAGCAACACGTAGAGGCGGGAAAGGGGCGCGTGACGCCCCGCCACCGCGCGCGGCCCGCGCTGCCGGGCCCGGGCCCGCCAATCAGCGCCCGCCGCCGCCGCCCGGGTTTGGCGCCCCTGCCGCCTATAGGAGCGGTGCGAGGCGCCGAGCCGCCGTCCCATTGGCCGCTCCGGGCTGCCCGTCTAGCGGCAGGCCCGCCTCTTCCCCCCGCCCCGAGGCGCCCGGGCGGCGGCGCCAAGGACACCGGGGAGCGGCCGCTGTCCCCCGCGCCCGCCGCCCCCGGCCCGGCCCGCTCCCCGCCAGGGCCGGCCCGGCCCGGCCCGGCCCGGCCCCGACACGCCACCCGGCCCGCCCGCGGCACCCACCGGCACGTCCGTGCGCCCCGCTCGTTGTCCCGGCTCTGACAGCGGGCCCCGGCCGCCGCCCCGCCCGTTCCTGCGTCACCGCTCGCCCCGCCCCGCCCCCGAGCGCGCCCGGTGCGCATGCGCCGCCGCGGGCCGGGCCAGGAGGAACCCCAGGGGCGGCGGGGGCGGGGCCGCTCTCGCACCGGGCCTCGGCGGTGGGGGCGGTGACCCCGGTACGGCTCAGGGACTGCCGCCACAGCCCGGGGACCCCCAGTATGGCCCGGGGACCCCGGTACGGCCTGGGGACACCCGCCATAGCCTGAGGGCTCCCAGTATGGGCCCAGGAACCCCCAGTATGGCCCGGGGACCCCCAGTTTGCCCGGGGACCCCGGTACGGCCTGGGGACACCCGCCATAGCCTGAGGACTCCCAGTATGGGCCCAGGAACCCCCAGTATGGCCCGGGGACCCCGGTACGGCCTGGGGACACCCACCATAGCCTGAGGACTCCCAGTATGGGCCCAGGAACCCCCAGTATGGCCCGGGGACCCCCAGTTTGCCCGGGGACCCCGGTACGGCCTGGGGACACTCGCCATAGCCTGAGGACTCCCAGTATGGGCCCAGGAACCCCCAGTATGGCCCGGGGACCCCGGTACGGCCTGGGGACACCCGCCATAGCCTGAGGGCTCCCAGTATGGGCCCAGGAACCCCCAGTATGGCCCGGGGACCCCCAGTTTGCCCGGGGACCCCGGTACGGCCTGGGGACACCCGCCATAGCCTGAGGACTCCCAGTATGGGCCCAGGAACCCCCAGTTTGCCCGGGGACCCCGGTACGGCCTGGGGACACTCGCCATAGCCTGAGGACTCCCAGTATGGGCCCAGGAACCCCCAGTATGGCCCGGGGACCCCGGTACGGCCTGGGGACACTCGCCATAGCCCGAGGGACTCCCAGTATGGGCCCAGGAACCCCCAGTATGGCCCGGGGACCCCGGTACGGCCTGGGGACACCCGCCATAGCCTGAGGGCTCCCAGTATGGGCCCAGGAACCCCCAGTATGGCCCAGGGACCCCCAGTTTGCCCGGGGACCCCGGTACGGCCTGGGGACACCCGCCATAGCCTGAGGACTCCCCGTATGGGCCCGAGAACCCCCAGTATGGCCCGGGGACCCCGGTACGGCCTGGGGACACTCGCCATAGCCTGAGGACTCCCAGTATGGGCCCAGGAACCCCCAGTTTGCCCGGGGACCCCGGTACGGCCTGGGGACACCTGCCATAGCCTGAGGACTCCCAGTATGGGCCCAGGAACCCCCAGTATGGCCCGGGGACCCCGGTACGGCCTGGGGACACCCGCCATAGCCTGAGGACTCCCAGTATGGGCCCAGGAACCCCCAGTATGGCCCGGGGACCCCGGTACGGCCTGGGGACACCCGCCATAGCCTGAGGACTCCCAGTATGGGCCCAGGAACCCCCAGTATGGCCCGGGGACCCCGGTACGGCCTGGGGACACCCGCCATAGCCTGAGGACTCCCAGTATGGGCCCAGGAACCCCCAGTATGGCCCGGGGACCCCCAGTTTGCCCGGGGACCCCGGTACGGCCTGGGGACACCCGCCATAGCCTGAGGACCCCCAGTATGGCCCGAGGACCCCCGCCAGAGCCTGCAGAGCCCCGCCGTGCTGGGAAGGACCCCGTGGCATGGAGGACTTCAGGCCTTCCAGGGCATCCCCGCGTGGCGGACCTTGCCCCGCGGGGCACCGGGGAGCCGGCCAGGCGCAGGCAGGGCTGGGCGGGTGGGGGGTGCCCCGGGGGTTCAGGGGCTCCTGGCAATTTCCTGCCAGCTGAGTCATAGCCACGCCAGCCCCGCGCCGAGGAGCCACGCAGCGCCGGGCAGCACTTTCGGGAAGTGAAACGGGCACCAGGAAAACACCTCAACAGCCCACGGCCACACAAGCCCAGCCATGCACAGCCCTGGCCCGGCCGGCATGGCGCAACCGCCAGCACCCCGGCAGAATGCGAGGTGTCCTGCGGAGTGGGGTGTACGGCAGCACGGTGACAAGGAATGGCCTCAAGGGCATGGCGTCCCCAAAAGCCACGTCCCCAGAGTGGCATGGGTCGGCACAAGGGACCAAGGGGACAGCAGGGTCCCGTGCCATCTGATACTGGGGTGGTAGGGACAGGAGGTGTGGCAGAGCCCTGCCACTGCAGGATGAAGCTGTGGGGAAATTGTGGAACGGCAGCGCTTGCACCACTGGCCCTTCTGGGGCAGCCGCGGTCCCCAGCTATGACGAGGGTGGACGTCATCGTGGCCCCCGTGGGATGGGGCTGGTACAGTCCCTGCTGGGTCAGCCTGGCCGCCAAGGGCCAGCACAAAGCACCAGCCCCACACCTTGACCCCAGACATCCCCCCTGCTCTGCCCCACATACCAACCCTGAAGCATCACCCCTGCTGAGCCTCACACCATCCCCAGAGCATCGCCCCTGCTCTGCCCCACACCATCCCCAGAGCATCGCCCCTGCTCTGCCCCACATGCCAACCCTGGAGCACCCCCCCCTGCTCTGCCCCACATGCCAACCCTGGAGCACCCCCCCCTGCTCTGCTCCACGCCATCCCCAGAGCATCGCCCCTGCTCTGCCCCACATGCCAACCCCAGAGCACCCCCCCCTGCTGCGGGCATTCTGGGCGAGCGGGAGTCAGATTCAAATACTCATGGAGTTCAAGATCTGATCCGTTTATTGTACAAACCAGGTACACTTTTATAAGGCACTCTATAAGCGTGTGATAATATGTTTGGCTATTCTACAAGCGTATAATAATATGATTGGTTAACAATTGTTTATTGGCAAGATCTCTGTTTCTACTTCTTCAGGCACGTAGGCTCTTTTCTGTTGTTTCCCAGCTCCTCTTATCGCGTCCTGCTGGCCTTGGTTTTGTGCAAGCACCTGCAACCTGTTCCTCCTTCTTCATTCCACTGCTCTGATCGTGCCCTCGTCTTATTTCTTCAGTATTTTTCCACTTGCTTCAAAGTTCAGTATAATCATTCAACACAGCAAAAGCCCCAACACCCCCCTGCTCTGCTCCACGCCATCCCCAGAGCATCGCCCCTGCTCTGCCCACATGCCACCCTGCACACCCCCTGCTCTGCCCCACATGCCAACCCTGGAGCACCCCCCCCTGCTCTGCCCCACATGCCAACCCTGGAGCCCCCCCCCCCTGCTCTGCTCCACGCCATCCCCAGAGCATCGCCCCTGCTCTGCCCCACATGCCAACCCCAGAGCACCCCCCCTGCTCTGCCCCACACCCAGCCCCTCACTCAGCCCCACAGCACTGCGTGGGGGAAGCCAGCCCCCCAGCCCTCCCAGTCTCACCAGAGGAACTGGGCAATCCCAGGCATTGCGAAAGGTGGAAATCCCGCCCTGACGGCATTTCCTTCCAGAGGCTCTTGAAATCGCACCACACCAAGGCTGGGCTCAGAGAGCACCCAAGCGACACTGCAGGCAGGACAGGCGGAGGCAGGCAGCCAAGTGCCGCGGCACTCAACAGGTACCAGCAGGTCTCTGCCCAGGGTTTTGCAGTCAGCACTGGAGATGGCGTTCGTGCCTGATTTGGACACGCTGGAGAGCAGCAGGTAAGTGTGGCCATGCCAAAGGGGACAGTGGGGACACAATGCCATCCTGGTGCCATGATGGCCCTGGCTTCACCATCTCCCTTTGCCTTTCAGCCTGAACGAGGAGACATTTTATGGCCCAAACGGCCTCTGCCCACAGAAGGTAACACTGGAGTGGTGGGAACGGTGAGACCCCTGCGATGGGGAAGCTGGGCTCTCACCCCACATCCCCTGTCCTCCCCAGAAATCCCGCCTGGACTTGGAGGCAACATCACCCGGAGTGGACATCCAGGTGATGGTGACCAAGGCACAACCTGCTAAGACCTTTCGCCAGGCTGCCGTCCTTGTGGTGGCCGTGACCAAGCTCCTGAAGCAGCCAATGCACAAGGACTTTGCCGACAGTGACCTTGGGGCCTTCCTGGATGATATTTTTGGTATGGGGGAATGGTGTCAGGGGTATCACCCCAGCCGAGGGATGCTCTTGAGGGATGCTCCTGGACTGGAGAGCACTGGCATCTTCCTGACCATCCCCCTCTCCACAGAGCCCGTCTCCTTCCAGCAGATCAAGAGCAGCCATGCTGGGGCACCTGTCTACCGCTACACCCGCTCCCAGTCCTTCGACATTTTTGACATCGACCAGAAGTGCTTCGTGCTGGAGTCACCCACCCAGCTGGTGGCCCTGCACCTGCAGGGGCCCTCCGCCGGGCGGAAAGGTGAGAGGATATGGTCCTGACCCAACGTCCCCATCCCCAACCCTGGGGCCACCCAGGAGCCACCCTACAGCCCAAGGACTACCCATTAACCCATCCCTTCTCTCTGCAGTGAAGCTCAACATCGCTCTGTACCGTCCCCGGTTATCACAGGGTGGCCCAGGGACCTGGCAGATGCCGGTGGCATTGGGCATCAAGGGCTACCAACTCTACCTCTCATGCGTGATGAGTGGTGCTGAGCCCATGCTGCAGCTGGAGGTGAGTGGGGGCCCCACTTGCTCCATCCCCTTGGGGTTGAGGGCTCCATCGCACCCTGAACCCTGTTTCACCCCCCGGGTTGTAGGAAGCCGACATCAAAAGGGACATCGAGAGCGTGGAGCTGACCCGCTTCATCTTCTACCGTGTGGACAGCCTGCCAGAGAAGACAACGCGCTTCGAGTCAGCCGCCTTCCCTGGCTGGTTCATCTGCACATCCCTGCAGCCCCACCAGCCAGTTGGCATCACCAACCAGCCCGACCAGGTCAACATTGCCACCTACAAGCTGATCAGGCACTGAGGAGCCCCACACCCAACCCAACCGGCAGTCACCGGTTTTCAAGCTGTATGTACCGAGTACAACCCCTCCCACCAGGACCCTTGTCCTGCCCACCTATTTCAAGTGAAATAGCAGCTCTAGGCCCCGTGGGCCCGAGCCACCCTAATTTATACGTATTTATTGTGTCCGCCCCTTGCTTTTCATTTGTATGTATTGTGTTGGAAACGCTGGGGTCTTGTTATTGGGAATGGGGCTATTAGTGATAATAAAAGATTTCCCAGGGAGGCATTGCTCAGCTCCTTCCTTTTGCAGGGGTTAAATGATGCAGGGGTGGTTTATGGATGGGAAAATCCCAGTTTCATCTGGTCTGGGGGACTCTCCAGGTCTCAGTGCAAAGCCCAGGGGCTGGGGTTGACCCCACAGCTCAGGGACCACCCTGGCTTGGTCGGCTGCGGTGAATGAGGAGACGGGAGGTAGCTTGATGCAAGCAAGATGTCGATTTATTGGTGATTCTTTTACATTTATATACGTTTCTGCCTTCTGCATGTTACACACTGATTGGTTAAATCTTAAGCGTGACCTACGCCGACTGGTTATCTTCTAAGACACCTCATTTAAACGATAGCTACTGATTAGTCTATCTTATTTTAGCAACAATCTCTATTCTAAGATTGGGGGGGGGGGGGGCTACTCGACTTTGGTGAATAACAAAGTTCCTCATCAGCACTATCCGTTCCCTCTTTGTCCTGCTGTATGTCCCTCTTTGTCCGTGGGGGTTGTCATTTCAACCGCTATGGCTCAAGAGTCTGCTGTTAACTTGTTCCTTTGTTGCCAGGGCTTATGCCCTACAAGTTCTAACACGTCTCCGTTCCTCAGGCTAACGGTGCTGGACTCTTGTCCTTGAGGCCTTGCCCTTCAGCCGGCCCCATGTAGGACCCTCTGCCACCCTGTCCCCATGCTCACCCCGCAGCTGGGTGGGTGGCTGGTGTGGGCATCCTACAGGTGGGGGTCACCTGCAGCTCCCAGTAGCTACCCAGGGCTGCCACCTCTGCCCCAGCCACTGCCACCACTCCAGCTCAGCACTGAGGCATGGCAGGGTGGGCTGTAGCATGGCATGACATTGTGAGGTGTGGCGTGGCATTCCGTCACATGATGTGGCATGGTCTGGCATAGTGTGACATGGCATTGCATAGCATGACAAGGTCTGGCGTGCTGTTGTGTGGCATGGCATGGCATGGCATGGCACAGCATGGTGCGCCATGGTGTGGCATGACTTGGCCTGGCATGTGATGCTGTGCCGTGGTGCGGCATGGTGCGGCATGGCATGGCCTGTCACAGTATGGTGTGGCATAGCATTGTGCGGCATGGCATGGCACGGCATGGCAGAGCCTGCTGTGCCACACTGTGCCCTGGCACGGCGAGGCCTGGCATGGTCTGGCAAGACATGGTGCCCCGCCCCCCCCGCCCCGCCCCGCCCCGCCGCGCCGCGCCCCGCCCCAGGGTAACTGCCGGGAACCGGGACTAACTGACGCGCCCGCAGTTGCCGTGTCCCCGCCCCTCCGCGGCTTCGCCCTCGCCATTGGTGGGTTTGAAGGAGGAGGTAGCCAATGGGCGCGGCGCGGCTGTCAGAGGCGGCGGGCGGGAGGCGGCTGCGCTGAGGCGGGGGCCCGGCGTGGAGCGGACAGGGGCGGCCGCGGGCGGCCGCGCAGGGTGAGCGGCGGGGGCCCAGGGGGTGCCGGCGCTCAGGGGCTGATGTGGGGCGGGGGAGCAGGCCGGGCTGGGGACGCCCCGCGGGGTGCGGGCCCGCGGTGGCAGGGGTGGTCGCTAGTGCCTGTGGAATGGGGGGGCAGGGGGCGATCTGGGGGCTGCTGGGCTGAGCGTGACCCGAGACAGGCCTGGGGGGCTCAGTGGGGCCGGTGGGCCCGCCGGGAGCAGGGGGGCAGGGGCAGAGTGGGGGGCTGCTGGGACTTACGGGGGAGGCTCGGGTGCGCGGGGTGGCCCGTGGACGGGCGCACCGGTGTGGTTGGGGGGGGCGGGCAGCGGGGGGGGGTCGGGGCGCACCTTGGGGTGCTGGGGACACCGGGGGTGCGGTGTCAAGGGAAGGGGGTGGCATAGGGGGCAGGCGGGGGGGCAGAGGTGCCCTCAGCGCCCTGGGCACGTGGGCTGTCAGGGGAGGGGGCGCTGCCCTGGGGCTGGGGTGATGCTGCCTCCAGCCAGGCCAGGCTGTCCCGCCGCGAGATGCCCGGTACCGCAGCCAGACTGGGGGTGTCACAGGTACCCCCTGCCCCACGGCTGCGGCGCTCCTCGCTTCTCCCACCCGCCTGTGTTAGCGGTGGGCTTGGCTGCTGTGGGGCACGGGCAGCATCTCCCCTCTCCTTCTGCGCACTAAGCCCCACACAGCTGGGGTGTGAGCAGCGTCACGATGCCCTGAGGATCGGGGAACTCGGGTCTCTCTATGCCAGTGAGCCCCTGGGCGATGTCATGTGCATGGAAACACTCTGGGAATTTGTGGGAACAGCATTGTCAGGCTTAGGCGGGGAGCTCAGGAGACCTGCGCCGTTGTGCTGTGAATGTAAAAGAAATCCATTCTTACTGGTGCTCCAAATACCGGGGTTGTGGTGCGTGCACTGCGTTTTCCTACCATCTCTTTGCAGAGGAGCAGAGAAGACTGCTCCAGGAGCGCCCAGCAGCCAAAGCAAAGCTGAAATGCCCAAGTGCAAAGTTAAGTCAGGTGGATGTCGGTCCCTTCCGACCCAAATCAGTGATTCTCTGAGGTACAGCTGACTCTTCTCAGCTTGCCAGTGTCTGCCTTCCCTCCCCAGCAATTCACTAGCGTACAGAGAATTGCCTCCTGCTAGTGCCAAGCACCAGTGCTGAGGCAGCAACTGGGGGCGACTCTGCCCCCACAGCACCCTTCAGAGTTGCTGGCAGCAGGAGCAAAGGGATGGCTTGAGTGCTGATGCTTCCAGCTGGTTGATCTCGTTCTCTTCTGGGTATTTTCTGAGTCTCCGTGAAGCTTTCTCAGCTCAGCTCTTGGCTCTGGCGGAACGTGCCTGTTTGCCAGCTTTGTAACTGGGCCTTGAAGAATGGGTGGTTGGAGTCTCACCCCTGCTTTTTACTGGCAGCTTTCAGTGGCCTTCTGGGATAGGTTAGTGTTAGGAAGGGGCATTTTCAATGCATTTAAAAGGAAATAGATACAACCACCTGTTAAATGAGTTACCTGGCTCTGGGACCCCTTCTCTGCCTTGCCCGGTTCTGCTGGACCCGGGTTGTGTGCAAATACACTGCTGTGAGTGCAGCCTCCGCTTGCAAGCTGTCAGTAGCAAGGCACATTTTTTTTTTTTTTCCAAAGCTTTTAATTGAAACAGCTGATGCACTTGGCAAACCTGAACACTTCAAAGACTCCCTGTTACAGTGAGTATCATGATGTTGTAGTGCAAAGGAAGCCATAAAACTTCTCCATGGGGAGAGAGAAGATAAACGTAAGCAGGATCAGAGACCAGAAAAAGCAAATCAGTCCCTGTGGTCAGGCTCTGGAAAATGCCACTAGTATAACAGAAACGAGGTGAGAAGATTCACAATCTTTCTTTTTGGCATACTTATGTAGAATAGAGGACAATACCCAAAATCTCTGAGCTTTTTCATTGCAGGAAGATATCTGCACAGGCATCAACCTTCCCTAACTGCTGAGCTGTTCCCTAGCTCCAGAGCCAGAGGGGTGGGGGAACCCTGCAGCTGGCTGCTGTCAGAGGGCTGTAATTCAGGGAGGAGGACAGGGTGGGGGAAGCTGACAGCCAGGGTTGCTGCCCCACTTCCCAGCTTCACTACCAGTGCCTGGGGCAGCTGGGAGGCTGGTGAATCAGCTGCTGCAGTGCTGCGGCTCACCGTGGCAGAGTAAAACCTGGCCAGTGCACTCCAAGACACTGCTGTGACCTGCAACACTGCAGCAGCTGACTCGGATGCACCTCAGCTGTCTGCAGCACCTGGGGGGGGGGGCAACTCGGGACACTAGCCAGCGGCAGCATCAGCATCGGCAGGAGGCTCCAAACTATTGCCTGCCAGGGCCCCCTGCCTGCAGGAACTGCTCTGGTTACTTTTGTTGTCAGTGGAAGCTGTAAGTTTTGTGGCAGCCTTGGATGGCAGCGTTTTGAGTTGCTCTTCTGTTGCCCCACAAAAGAAAAAAAATTAATGTGGTACTTCCTTGACAGCTTTTTGATTTACAAAAGCTTCTTGTAAGCTGTGACTGAGACAGCCAGCACTGTTTTAGATATTTAACCTTTTCTGCAACTGCTGTTAAATAACCTGATGTTTTGTCTGACTTCCTACAGACCCTTTTTAAAGCAGCAGATGAATCCCCTGAATCCACCCTTAAAACCAGTTCATAAACTACAGCATGTAAGTAGAAATCTTTTGAGTCTGATTTTGTATTTCATGCTTGAAGTGCGAGTCTGGGTGGAACAGGGTACCCAAATCACAGCAGTGAGTTCCTGGCCCCAAATGGGGTCAGATTGATAAACGGCTAGCAGCAAGTCAACTGCTTATTTTTCAGAGGATCTTTGTGTGGGAAACTCCTCCTCTACCCATGTGCTGGTGGGTGTTGTGTTATTGTTCTGTTGACAACTGCTTTGTCACCACAGGCCTTTGTGTGGATGTCCCCTGGGCTAGGGGGGCTGCGGCAGGAGTGAGCTGTCAGGGTCTGATCTGTCTTGAGTTTTCCTTGGGGCTGAGGTTCGCTTTGTCTCTCCAGGTTGACAGGAACAAGGAGGAGGCTTGAAGAAATGTGGTGAAGGGCGCTCAGAGAGATGGCAAGCTTGGTGCCAAATCCACGCAGCATGCTGGCCACGCTGCTCAGCAGAAGTCTTCTAATACATGCCAGAGAGCCATGGTGGTGCATCCAGAGCAACCAAGGAAGAGTGTGAAGCTTCCCACAGGGCTCATGCCAAGCATGAGCCATCCTACAGAGGCCAAAGGGAGGCTCCCAGCTTCAAACTCTGGTTACCTAAATCCCGGAAGGAACGAGAAGCCTGCACAGGAGACTGTCACTGCTGCAGCACCTCAGACTGAAAGTATCGATCCCCTTCCTGGGTCATTTTGCTCCCTAAATGAGGGCCTGCAGGACAAGCTGGTCTGCAACAAAGAAAACATCCGAGCACAAGCCTCTAACCACCCTGTACTGAACAGAGTTTCTCAGTCTCATGGAAACAGTCTTGGTAACAGGAAAGTCTTGACTCACAGGCAAAGCTCAGCTACGATGTCAAGAGCCATCACTGGTCCAAGGGACAGAATTAATAGCCGCCAGGCTAAGGGAGAGCCGATTCAGGATAAAATCAGGAATACTTTGCCAGGCTCAGAGACTGTATCTCAAAAACTAAGTATCAAAACTCAGCCATTACAGTCCTGTCAGTTACTTACTCCTTCTACTAATTCGCTACATAAAAACCCAGGAGTAAACCAGGAAAAGACCAATATGGCAAAGCAACCCATGGGAAATCCGCTCGGCACACTTCCAGTTGGAAGCCTTAAGCGCCACAGTAGATCCCCCCAGGTGAACAGATCTTCCACAAAGCCTCCAGCCTCCAGCAGGCCCCTGGGGACCACAGACCTGAAATCCAGCCTGAAAACAGCTGGCCCTGTGCAATGGCAAAGACCTGTGGCTAGAGGGGAGGCAAACGGGAAGGACATGAAGATGGTGCCTCCAGGAAGCACTGCAGCATCCCAAGTAACAGTGCCCCCAAACCAGCCTCGCGGTGCACACTGCTCCAAAATTCAAGCAATTGAGAGCAATTTTAGTAGGAGAGAGAGGCTTAAACCAGAGCTGCCAAAGGCAAGCCGAACACAAAGGGTACAGGCTACGTGTGTTCCCAAGACCCCATCAGCTGCAGATCGTAGGTAAGTAGCAGCTCTGGCTGACTTGTCTTCACCTCCAGGGGACAGCAGAGTTTAAAATGTTTAACTGGGTGAACCAGGGTCCAAAGTCCCCTTATTGGTGAACACTTGTTTGGGTGTTCCGCCTCAGAAAAGGGGAGGGTGAGGATGGGATTTGGTGGTACCCTGGGTTCCTCTTCTGCCACTTAAGCAAGCCAGAGGAGAATGTGCAGGTGCTCACCTCTTTTCCTTTCAAGGGAATATAAAGAATATTTATAAATATCCCCTTAAATTTACGAGGATTTTCCTTTCCCAATCTAGAGCTTGGATGTGTTTTTAAGATAGAGCAGCTGAAGTTGGCTAGAGGGAGAGTCCAAGGGAAACAGTAGTCCGGCAAGTGCTGGCAGTCTGCTGGGGTGGTAACAGTGGTCCCTTGGTCCTTTGACAGGGAACAGCTGGAGGAGTGGTTGGCATCCAAAGGCAAGGCATACAAGCGGCCACCTATGAAGCTGCTTCAGAAGAAGCCACTGGAGCTGACCTGGAGAAATGTCAAGGAGAAAGAGAAGCAAGAGAAAGAAGAGCAGCTAAAGCAGCTCTGCCTGGAGAAGATCAACAACACTCTAACTGAGTGCCTGAAACTCGTTGAGGAGGTAGGAATGGGAAAGGAGCTGCTTGAAATGGGCTTCTCCTGGAGCATCCAAGGAGATGAGGGCCACATCCCCCCAACAGCACAGAGGAGTTTGAAGCAAGCATTCTTGCTTACTTGGCTGCAGTTGCCAGAGGGTAACATCATGTGCAGGAAAAGTAAAAGTCCTCATGGAGTTATGGATAGGCCAAAGTCATGCAGCAAGGTGCACTAATGGGGAAAAGGGAGCGATACGTGGTCACAGCGCTCACGTGTGTTACTGCTGGTGTCCTGGCAGCTGCAGCAGGGATTTCTGTGGCAGCAACATGCGCCAATTGAGCCTGCTTGAGGTATGTCCCTGGTGGACCTCACAACTGCTGTGAAGTGTCACTTCTGGGAATGGTGGCTACTGGCCCTGCTGCAGGGTTCAGTGGCCCTGGTAGTGCCAGCAGTGAGGAGTCTATCCATCGTCATTCCTCTGAAATACTAGACTCATTTTATCAAGGGGAAAATAGAGGCAGGAAAGCTATTATCTGTCCACAGTAGCATAGAAGGCTTGCAAAAACACTTCAGACCCTTCCTAGAGAGTGGTGGGACAGTGGTTATACGCTGACAGCTTCCCTGGTGTACGCCTCTGGCCCTTGCAATTGATGCCTTTCTCCGGGATCTTGTCCTTCTTGTAGGGTGTCCAGGCAGAAGAGATCTCTGCAGTGCTGTCCCACGTTCCCCAGGCAGAGAAATTTGCCAAGTTCTGGATCTGCAAAGCAAAACTGCTCGCCCGGAGTGGCCCTTTTGATGTGGCAGGGTTATACAAAGCAGCAGTCTGCGCTGGTGCTGTGGTGAGTGAGGCATGCTTCTCTTCAGTAGCTCCCTGTGTTCCCCTGCCTCTGCGCCAGCTAGTTTCCTTGAGATCCAGGGGCTGGACTTTGTCATGACTTTAGCAGCAGTAGTCGCTGGTGAAAAAGCTGTTTAGAGCTGCTGGTCCTGTTTTGTCCCATAGAAACACCTTCGACTTTAAATCAGCTGAACAGGCACTGCCATGTGGGCACAAACAGGGCCAGGGGAAGATGTGCACCGTGCGCCGTGTCAGCTGTATCTGGAAGCAGTGTGACAGCAGCTGTGCGCTGGTCTGGGCAGCATAACTGCAGCATCTGTTGGGATTTAACCATGCAGGGTGGACTCCTGCCCAGCCGTGCCTGTGTGCTGACAGATCTCACTTGGAGAAGGAAAATCCTGCAGCCTTTTACTGCTGTCTCCAGCATAGGGTGTCATGATGCAGCAAAATCCTTTTGTCCTATTCATTTGTAACTCTGGTCTCTGCTCCCAAGTCAGCTGTGCCTTGACCCGCATTCTGCTTTTCCTGCAGCCACTCCAGGAGCTCAGAGAAGTTGTCCTTGATATTTTAAAGGCTGCAGATCAAACATCAGAAGGTAACAACATGTGCGTGGGGGGGCTGGCTGGCAGGCTGGAGTGTGGGCAGGCTCAGGTTCCCTGCTGCTGTAGCAGGGAAGCAGCATGGTTTGCAGTCTGTCCCAGCACCCCTTGTCCCTATTGACTTTGATGGAGACAGAGTCTTTTCCTCTCCTGTCAGGGGAAAAGGCTGAGCAGCCCATTCCTAGAGAGCCTGTGACGCCTTGCCCAAGGGAGATGCAGCAGGTGGTAGCAACACCCTGCCTGACAGGGGCGTCCTCGACTAAGCTGCCCATCTCCATCAAGTTACAAGTTACATCTGCATCCAGGTAAGGTTGGGCCACCTGCTCCTGGCAGCGAGTGCCCTCTGTGCCAGCACTCCTCTGCAGGGTTTACCTAAAGGCTCTTGTCCTCTCTGCAGAGGAAAGGAGTTGCCGGAAGCCCGGGAGCTGAAATTCCTGACACCAGTGCGGCGCTCACTGCGGATAGACCGTGCTGGGAGCCACTACCCAGCGATGCTGAAAGACCATGACCCTGTGGTGTCATCCCTCAGTGAAATCATGGATGCTGAGGGGGAGACTCAGTTCTTCTTCAGGAAAAACAAGGCTTTGCCAGAAGTGGTGGAGCTGGAGGGTTTGAGTTCGTATTCCCCAGAGTGCTGCTGAGGGATTCCCAGCAGGGTGGGGGCTGCCTGCTCCCATGTGCTGCCTTACACACAGCACTGACTTCTCTTGTTGCCTCACAGATGTGAGTATGTTGGGGTGGTGCACACTAAGCCTGTTTCAAATATGTAAGCACTAGTTTAAATAAATAAACAGTTGTGGAAGAGGTGCAGCGTGGCCTAGTAAGTAGTGTGCAAGGTTGGAGACATGGGCTATGTCGCCTGGGGCTGCCCTTGGCTCCCTCTGCTGTGATGCACACACCTGATTTTCCCGCTGCAGGATAATGGCAGTCAGACTGCAATGCTCCAGGTACCTTCTGGTGTCTTGGAAATGACGTCCTGAAGGATTCACTGCAGAACTGTGTTGTGCCCTACCTGGACACCACGTGGATGCTCTCCACTGAGAGGCATGCACGGACCCAGTGTCTTGAGTCCTTGTGCAGCAGCGCTAGCTATGCCAGACTGGGGAGGTGCTGGAGGGGCTGGGGTACCTGCGGGACTGCAGCAGCTTCCACACAGGCTGCTGAAGGCAGCACATGCAAGGGGTGCAGAGGTCCTTGGGATGCAGCAGGCCAGGCTCCCAGACCCCTGGGCACACCTGGGGGTCCAGGATGGGGCAGCTGAGCCTCATTGGTGCACATGTGGCCCCCACAGCAGCACCCACCCCCACACCCCTACCTCCCAAGAGCTGTCCTCGCACCAGGGGCACAAGGCACCTGGTGCAGGGCTGGTTGCTGGGGGTTGGCAGTTTCCCTGCTGTGAGGAGCAAAGTGGTATGGATGCTGGGAAGGGTGGAGGCAACCTTCCTGTCCTCAGCAAGCAACGGCCCTGTCCTCATCCCACCCTTTTGCTGCCTCCTGACGCAGCCACCACCACTGTTGGCTCAGCATCTTTACTGAGGAAACTGACGCTGGAAGAAGTCTTGGAGCAGTATCTGGAAGACCTGGTGCAGGTCTGGCTGCAGTCTGGGGAACAGGGCCAGGCCCCCTCCTCTGGGGTGCAGAACAGTGCTGGCAGGAGGGGGGTGGCCTGGGACTGCCAGGGACTCGCAACTGTCCCAGCTGCTGGCCGAGGATCTGGGAACTGCCCTTTGTCCCCACCTCAGGCTCAGGGGCAAAGGTGTTTCCATTTAAAATAACCGATTCTGTGCCTCTGTGGTGCCAGAAGTTTGAATGTCTTTTATAAAGAGAAAAGGGTAGAAAACAGAAGTGGGCAACAGCCGGCAAAAAGGATTCCCAGGGAGCAGCAGTCACCTCCAGAGTCCTCCTACACCTCAGCAACACCCCCCCACCTCTGCCCCAAGCTGGACCACGGCACCCGGGGCAGGAGCTGCTGCAGCCGCTGAGCGGAGCAGAGGGTTTCCAGTGGTACACATGTTGCTGGTTCTCCCCAGTGCTGGGCCACCCTCAGCTGGCAGCCAGCTGACTGGGAGAAGCAGCTGGTGCTGGGGGGCCCATGAGTGCAAGTGGGGGCACTGGGCAGCCTGTGGGCTCTGTGGGGCCCCTCTCCCGGCACAGCAGGGAGAAGGGCACCATTACATGGAGAGAGGCGTGATGTGGGTGGTGGCTGACCACAGGTGGCTTCGGTCAGCCAGCTGGTGGCACAAGTGTCCTGGGGCCACTGAATGTCCTTCTGGGGGCCAGCTTGGCTGCTGTTGGCACTGGGGTAGGTTCAGGCTTCTCCATCATCTTCCTCCTCTCCGCTGGAGTCCTGGGGACACCCGCCATAGCCTGAGGACTCCCAGTATGGGCCCAGGAACCCCCAGTTTGCCCGGGGACCCCGGTACGGCCTGGGGACACTCGCCATAGCCTGAGGACTCCCAGTATGGGCCCAGGAACCCCCAGTATGGCCCGGGGACCCCGGTACGGCCTGGGGACACCCGCCATAGCCTGAGGGCTCCCAGTATGGGCCCAGGAACCCCCAGTATGGCCCGGGGACCCCCAGTTTGCCCGGGGACCCCGGTACGGCCTGGGGACACCCGCCATAGCCTGAGCACCCCCAGTATGGCCCGAGGACCCCCGCCAGAGCCTGCAGAGCCCCGCCGTGCTGGGAAGGACCCCGTGGCATGGAGGACTTCAGGCCTTCCAGGGCATCCCCGCGTGGCGGACCTTGCCCCGCGGGGCACCGGGGAGCCGGCCAGGCGCAGGCAGGGCTGGGCGGGTGGGGGGTGCCCCGGGGGTTCAGGGGCTCCTGGCAATTTCCTGCCAGCTGAGTCATAGCCACGCCAGCCCCGCGCCGAGGAGCCACGCAGCGCCGGGCAGCACTTTCGGGAAGTGAAACGGGCACCAGGAAAACACCTCAACAGCCCACGGCCACACAAGCCCAGCCATGCACAGCCCTGGCCCGGCCGGCATGGCGCAACCGCCAGCACCCCGGCAGAATGCGAGGTGTCCTGCGGAGTGGGGTGTACGGCAGCACGGTGACAAGGAATGGCCTCAAGGGCATGGCGTCCCCAAAAGCCACGTCCCCAGAGTGGCATGGGTCGGCACAAGGGACCAAGGGGACAGCAGGGTCCCGTGCCATCTGATACTGGGGTGGTAGGGACAGGAGGTGTGGCAGAGCCCTGCCACTGCAGGATGAAGCTGTGGGGAAATTGTGGAACGGCAGCGCTTGCACCACTGGCCCTTCTGGGGCAGCCGCGGTCCCCAGCTATGACGAGGGTGGACGTCATCGTGGCCCCCGTGGGATGGGGCTGGTACAGTCCCTGCTGGGTCAGCCTGGCCGCCAAGGGCCAGCACAAAGCACCAGCCCCACACCTTGACCCCAGACATCCCCCCTGCTCTGCCCCACATACCAACCCTGAAGCATCACCCCTGCTGTGCCTCACACCATCCCCAGAGCATCGCCCCCGCTCTGCCCCACACCATCCCCAGAGCATCGCCCCTGCTCTGCCCCACATGCCAACCCTGGAGCACCCCCACCTGCTCTGCCCCACATGCCAACCCTGGAGCACCCCCCCCCTGCTCTGCTCCACGCCATCCCCAGAGCATCGCCCCTGCTCTGCCCCACATGCCAACCCTGGAGCACCCCCCCCTGCTGCGGGCATTCTGGGCGAGCGGGAGTCAGATTCAAATACTCATGGAGTTCAAGATCTGATCCGTTTATTGTACAAACCAGGTACACTTTTATAAGGCACTCTATAAGCGTGTGATAATATGTTTGGCTATTCTACAAGCGTATAATAATATGATTGGTTAACAATTGTTTATTGGCAAGATCTCTGTTTCTACTTCTTCAGGCACGTAGGCTCTTTTCTGTTGTTTCCCAGCTCCTCTTATCGCGTCCTGCTGGCCTTGCTTTTGTGCAAGCACCTGCAACCTGTTCCTCCTTCTTCATTCCACTGCTCTGATCGTGCCCTCGTCTTATTTCTTCAGTATTTTTCCACTTGCTTCAAAGTTCAGTATAATCATTCAACACAGCAAAAGCCCCAACACCCCCCTGCTCTGCTCCACGCCATCCCCAGAGCATCCCCCCCTGCTCTGCCCCACATGCCAACCCTGGAGCACCCCCCCCTGCTCTGCCCCACATGCCAACCCTGGAGCACCCCCCCCCTGCTCTGCTCCACGCCATCCCCAGAGCATCGCCCCTGCTCTGCCCCACATGCCAACCCCAGAGCACCCCCCCTGCTCTGCCCCACACCCAGCCCCTCACTCAGCCCCACAGCACTGCGTGGGGGAAGCCAGCCCCCCAGCCCTCCCAGTCTCACCAGAGGAACTGGGCAATCCCAGGCATTGCGAAAGGTGGAAATCCCGCCCTGACGGCATTTCCTTCCAGAGGCTCTTGAAATCGCACCACACCAAGGCTGGGCTCAGAGAGCACCCAAGCGACACTGCAGGCAGGACAGGCGGAGGCAGGCAGCCAAGTGCCGCGGCACTCAACAGGTACCAGCAGGTCTCTGCCCAGGGTTTTGCAGTCAGCACTGGAGATGGCGTTCGTGCCTGATTTGGACACGCTGGAGAGCAGCAGGTAAGTGTGGCCATGCCAAAGGGGACAGTGGGGACACAATGCCATCCTGGTGCCATGATGGCCCTGGCTTCACCATCTCCCTTTGCCTTTCAGCCTGAACGAGGAGACATTTTATGGCCCAAACGGCCTCTGCCCACAGAAGGTAACACTGGAGTGGTGGGAACGGTGAGACCCCTGCGATGGGGAAGCTGGGCTCTCACCCCACATCCCCTGTCCTCCCCAGAAATCCCGCCTGGACTTGGAGGCAACATCACCCGGAGTGGACATCCAGGTGATGGTGACCAAGGCACAACCTGCTAAGACCTTTCGCCAGGCTGCCGTCCTTGTGGTGGCCGTGACCAAGCTCCTGAAGCAGCCAATGCACAAGGACTTTGCCGACAGTGACCTTGGGGCCTTCCTGGATGATATTTTTGGTATGGGGGAATGGTGTCAGGGGTATCACCCCAGCCGAGGGATGCTCTTGAGGGATGCTCCTGGACTGGAGAGCACTGGCATCTTCCTGACCATCCCCCTCTCCACAGAGCCCGTCTCCTTCCAGCAGATCAAGAGCAGCCATGCTGGGGCACCTGTCTACCGCTACACCCGCTCCCAGTCCTTCGACATTTTTGACATCGACCAGAAGTGCTTCGTGCTGGAGTCACCCACCCAGCTGGTGGCCCTGCACCTGCAGGGGCCCTCCGCCGGGCGGAAAGGTGAGAGGATATGGTCCTGACCCAACGTCCCCATCCCCAACCCTGGGGCCACCCAGGAGCCACCCTACAGCCCAAGGACTACCCATTAACCCATCCCTTCTCTCTGCAGTGAAGCTCAACATCGCTCTGTACCGTCCCCGGTTATCACAGGGTGGCCCAGGGACCTGGCAGATGCCGGTGGCATTGGGCATCAAGGGCTACCAACTCTACCTCTCATGCGTGATGAGTGGTGCTGAGCCCATGCTGCAGCTGGAGGTGAGTGGGGGCCCCACTTGCTCCATCCCCTTGGGGTTGAGGGCTCCATCGCACCCTGAACCCTGTTTCACCCCCCGGGTTGTAGGAAGCCGACATCAAAAGGGACATCGAGAGCGTGGAGCTGACCCGCTTCATCTTCTACCGTGTGGACAGCCTGCCAGAGAAGACAACGCGCTTCGAGTCAGCCGCCTTCCCTGGCTGGTTCATCTGCACATCCCTGCAGCCCCACCAGCCAGTTGGCATCACCAACCAGCCCGACCAGGTCAACATTGCCACCTACAAGCTGATCAGGCACTGAGGAGCCCCACACCCAACCCAACCGGCAGTCACCGGTTTTCAAGCTGTATGTACCGAGTACAACCCCTCCCACCAGGACCCTTGTCCTGCCCACCTATTTCAAGTGAAATAGCAGCTCTAGGCCCCGTGGGCCCGAGCCACCCTAATTTATACGTATTTATTGTGTCCGCCCCTTGCTTTTCATTTGTATGTATTGTGTTGGAAACGCTGGGGTCTTGTTATTGGGAATGGGGCTATTAGTGATAATAAAAGATTTCCCAGGGAGGCATTGCTCAGCTCCTTCCTTTTGCAGGGGTTAAATGATGCAGGGGTGGTTTATGGATGGGAAAATCCCAGTTTCATCTGGTCTGGGGGACTCTCCAGGTCTCAGTGCAAAGCCCAGGGGCTGGGGTTGACCCCACAGCTCAGGGACCACCCTGGCTTGGTCGGCTGCGGTGAATGAGGAGACGGGAGGTAGCTTGATGCAAGCAAGATGTCGATTTATTGGTGATTCTTTTACATTTATATACGTTTCTGCCTTCTGCATGTTACACACTGATTGGTTAAATCTTAAGCGTGACCTACGCCGACTGGTTATCTTCTAAGACACCTCATTTAAACGATAGCTACTGATTAGTCTATCTTATTTTAGCAACAATCTCTATTCTAAGATTGGGGGGGGGGGGGGGCTACTCGACTTTGGTGAATAACAAAGTTCCTCATCAGCACTATCCGTTCCCTCTTTGTCCTGCTGTATGTCCCTCTTTGTCCGTGGGGGTTGTCATTTCAACCGCTATGGCTCAAGAGTCTGCTGTTAACTTGTTCCTTTGTTGCCAGGGCTTATGCCCTACAAGTTCTAACACGTCTCCGTTCCTCAGGCTAACGGTGCTGGACTCTTGTCCTTGAGGCCTTGCCCTTCAGCCGGCCCCATGTAGGACCCTCTGCCACCCTGTCCCCATGCTCACCCCGCAGCTGGGTGGGTGGCTGGTGTGGGCATCCTACAGGTGGGGGTCACCTGCAGCTCCCAGTAGCTACCCAGGGCTGCCACCTCTGCCCCAGCCACTGCCACCACTCCAGCTCAGCACTGAGGCATGGCAGGGTGGGCTGTAGCATGGCATGACATTGTGAGGTGTGGCGTGGCATTCCGTCACATGATGTGGCATGGTCTGGCATAGTGTGACATGGCATTGCATAGCATGACAAGGTCTGGCGTGCTGTTGTGTGGCATGGCATGGCATGGCATGGCACAGCATGGTGCGCCATGGTGTGGCATGACTTGGCCTGGCATGTGATGCTGTGCCGTGGTGCGGCATGGTGCGGCATGGCATGGCCTGTCACAGTATGGTGTGGCATAGCATTGTGCGGCATGGCATGGCACGGCATGGCAGAGCCTGCTGTGCCACACTGTGCCCTGGCACGGCGAGGCCTGGCATGGTCTGGCAAGACATGGTGCCCCGCCCCCCCGCCCCGCCCCGCCCCGCCCGCCGCGCCGCGCCCCGCCCCAGGGTAACTGCCGGGAACCGGGACTAACTGACGCGCCCGCAGTTGCCGTGTCCCCGCCCCTCCGCGGCTTCGCCCTCGCCATTGGTGGGTTTGAAGGAGGAGGTAGCCAATGGGCGCGGCGCGGCTGTCAGAGGCGGCGGGCGGGAGGCGGCTGCGCTGAGGCGGGGGCCCGGCGTGGAGCGGACAGGGGCGGCCGCGGGCGGCCGCGCAGGGTGAGCGGCGGGGGGCCCAGGGGGTGCCGGCGCTCAGGGGCTGATGTGGGGCGGGGGAGCAGGCCGGGCTGGGGACGCCCCGCGGGGTGCGGGCCCGCGGTGGCAGGGGTGGTCGCTAGTGCCTGTGGAATGGGGGGGCAGGGGGCGATCTGGGGGCTGCTGGGCTGAGCGTGACCCGAGACAGGCCTGGGGGGCTCAGTGGGGCCGGTGGGCCCGCCGGGAGCAGGGGGGCAGGGGCAGAGTGGGGGGCTGCTGGGACTTACGGGGGAGGCTCGGGTGCGCGGGGTGGCCCGTGGACGGGCGCACCGGTGTGGTTGGGGGGGGGCGGGCAGCGGGGGGGGTCGGGGCGCACCTTGGGGTGCTGGGGACACCGGGGGTGCGGTGTCAAGGGAAGGGGGTGGCATAGGGGGCAGGCGGGGGGGCAGAGGTGCCCTCAGCGCCCTGGGCACGTGGGCTGTCAGGGGAGGGGGCGCTGCCCTGGGGCTGGGGTGATGCTGCCTCCAGCCAGGCCAGGCTGTCCCGCCGCGAGATGCCCGGTACCGCAGCCAGACTGGGGGTGTCACAGGTACCCCCTGCCCCACGGCTGCGGCGCTCCTCGCTTCTCCCACCCGCCTGTGTTAGCGGTGGGCTTGGCTGCTGTGGGGCACGGGCAGCATCTCCCCTCTCCTTCTGCGCACTAAGCCCCACACAGCTGGGGTGTGAGCAGCGTCACGATGCCCTGAGGATCGGGGAACTCGGGTCTCTCTATGCCAGTGAGCCCCTGGGCGATGTCATGTGCATGGAAACACTCTGGGAATTTGTGGGAACAGCATTGTCAGGCTTAGGCGGGGAGCTCAGGAGACCTGCGCCGTTGTGCTGTGAATGTAAAAGAAATCCATTCTTACTGGTGCTCCAAATACCGGGGTTGTGGTGCGTGCACTGCGTTTTCCTACCATCTCTTTGCAGAGGAGCAGAGAAGACTGCTCCAGGAGCGCCCAGCAGCCAAAGCAAAGCTGAAATGCCCAAGTGCAAAGTTAAGTCAGGTGGATGTCGGTCCCTTCCGACCCAAATCAGTGATTCTCTGAGGTACAGCTGACTCTTCTCAGCTTGCCAGTGTCTGCCTTCCCTCCCCAGCAATTCACTAGCGTACAGAGAATTGCCTCCTGCTAGTGCCAAGCACCAGTGCTGAGGCAGCAACTGGGGGCGACTCTGCCCCCACAGCACCCTTCAGAGTTGCTGGCAGCAGGAGCAAAGGGATGGCTTGAGTGCTGATGCTTCCAGCTGGTTGATCTCGTTCTCTTCTGGGTATTTCTGAGTCTCCGTGAAGCTTTCTCAGCTCAGCTCTTGGCTCTGGCGGAACGTGCCTGTTTGCCAGCTTTGTAACTGGGCCTTGAAGAATGGGTGGTTGGAGTCTCACCCCTGCTTTTTACTGGCAGCTTTCAGTGGCCTTCTGGGATAGGTTAGTGTTAGGAAGGGGCATTTTCAATGCATTTAAAAGGAAATAGATACAACCACCTGTTAAATGAGTTACCTGGCTCTGGGACCCCTTCTCTGCCTTGCCCGGTTCTGCTGGACCCGGGTTGTGTGCAAATACACTGCTGTGAGTGCAGCCTCCGCTTGCAAGCTGTCAGTAGCAAGGCACATTTTTTTTTTTTTTCCAAAGCTTTTAATTGAAACAGCTGATGCACTTGGCAAACCTGAACACTTCAAAGACTCCCTGTTACAGTGAGTATCATGATGTTGTAGTGCAAAGGAAGCCATAAAACTTCTCCATGGGGAGAGAGAAGATAAACGTAAGCAGGATCAGAGACCAGAAAAAGCAAATCAGTCCCTGTGGTCAGGCTCTGGAAAATGCCACTAGTATAACAGAAACGAGGTGAGAAGATTCACAATCTTTCTTTTTGGCATACTTATGTAGAATAGAGGACAATACCCAAAATCTCTGAGCTTTTTCATTGCAGGAAGATATCTGCACAGGCATCAACCTTCCCTAACTGCTGAGCTGTTCCCTAGCTCCAGAGCCAGAGGGGTGGGGGAACCCTGCAGCTGGCTGCTGTCAGAGGGCTGTAATTCAGGGAGGAGGACAGGGTGGGGGAAGCTGACAGCCAGGGTTGCTGCCCCACTTCCCAGCTTCACTACCAGTGCCTGGGGCAGCTGGGAGGCTGGTGAATCAGCTGCTGCAGTGCTGCGGCTCACCGTGGCAGAGTAAAACCTGGCCAGTGCACTCCAAGACACTGCTGTGACCTGCAACACTGCAGCAGCTGACTCGGATGCACCTCAGCTGTCTGCAGCACCTGGGGGGGGGGCAACTCGGGACACTAGCCAGCGGCAGCATCAGCATCGGCAGGAGGCTCCAAACTATTGCCTGCCAGGGCCCCCTGCCTGCAGGAACTGCTCTGGTTACTTTTGTTGTCAGTGGAAGCTGTAAGTTTTGTGGCAGCCTTGGATGGCAGCGTTTTGAGTTGCTCTTCTGTTGCCCCACAAAAGAAAAAAAATTAATGTGGTACTTCCTTGACAGCTTTTTGATTTACAAAAGCTTCTTGTAAGCTGTGACTGAGACAGCCAGCACTGTTTTAGATATTTAACCTTTTCTGCAACTGCTGTTAAATAACCTGATGTTTTGTCTGACTTCCTACAGACCCTTTTTAAAGCAGCAGATGAATCCCCTGAATCCACCCTTAAAACCAGTTTATAAACTACAGCATGTAAGTAGAAATCTTTTGAGTCTGATTTTGTATTTCATGCTTGAAGTGCGAGTCTGGGTGGAACAGGGTACCCAAATCACAGCAGTGAGTTCCTGGCCCCAAATGGGGTCAGATTGATAAACGGCTAGCAGCAAGTCAACTGCTTATTTTTCAGAGGATCTTTGTGTGGGAAACTCCTCCTCTACCCATGTGCTGGTGGGTGTTGTGTTATTGTTCTGTTGACAACTGCTTTGTCACCACAGGCCTTTGTGTGGATGTCCCCTGGGCTAGGGGGGCTGCGGCAGGAGTGAGCTGTCAGGGTCTGATCTGTCTTGAGTTTTCCTTGGGGCTGAGGTTCGCTTTGTCTCTCCAGGTTGACAGGAACAAGGAGGAGGCTTGCAGAAATGTGGTGAAGGGCGCTCAGAGAGATGGCAAGCTTGGTGCCAAATCCACGCAGCATGCTGGCCACGCTGCTCAGCAGAAGTCTTCTAATACATGCCAGAGAGCCATGGTGGTGCATCCAGAGCAACCAAGGAAGAGTGTGAAGCTTCCCACAGGGCTCATGCCAAGCATGAGCCATCCTACAGAGGCCAAAGGGAGGCTCCCAGCTTCAAACTCTGGTTACCTAAATCCCGGAAGGAACGAGAAGCCTGCACAGGAGACTGTCACTGCTGCAGCACCTCAGACTGAAAGTATCGATCCCCTTCCTGGGTCATTTTGCTCCCTAAATGAGGGCCTGCAGGACAAGCTGGTCTGCAACAAAGAAAACATCCGAGCACAAGCCTCTAACCACCCTGTACTGAACAGAGTTTCTCAGTCTCATGGAAACAGTCTTGGTAACAGGAAAGTCTTGACTCACAGGCAAAGCTCAGCTACGATGTCAAGAGCCATCACTGGTCCAAGGGACAGAATTAATAGCCGCCAGGCTAAGGGAGAGCCGATTCAGGATAAAATCAGGAATACTTTGCCAGGCTCAGAGACTGTATCTCAAAAACTAAGTATCAAAACTCAGCCATTACAGTCCTGTCAGTTACTTACTCCTTCTACTAATTCGCTACATAAAAACCCAGGAATAAACCAGGAAAAGACCAATATGGCAAAGCAACCCATGGGAAATCCGCTCGGCACACTTCCAGTTGGAAGCCTTAAGCGCCACAGTAGATCCCCCCAGGTGAACAGATCTTCCACAAAGCCTCCAGCCTCCAGCAGGCCCCTGGGGACCACAGACCTGAAATCCAGCCTGAAAACAGCTGGCCCTGTGCAATGGCAAAGACCTGTGGCTAGAGGGGAGGCAAACGGGAAGGACATGAAGATGGTGCCTCCAGGAAGCACTGCAGCATCCCAAGTAACAGTGCCCCCAAACCAGCCTCGCGGTGCACACTGCTCCAAAATTCAAGCAATTGAGAGCAATTTTAGTAGGAGAGAGAGGCTTAAACCAGAGCTGCCAAAGGCAAGCCGAACACAAAGGGTACAGGCTACGTGTGTTCCCAAGACCCCATCAGCTGCAGATCGTAAGTAAGTAGCAGCTCTGGCTGACTTGTCTTCACCTCCAGGGGACAGCAGAGTTTAAAATGTTTAACTGGGTGAACCAGGGTCCAAAGTCCCCTTATTGGTGAACACTTGTTTGGGTGTTCCGCCTCAGAAAAGAGGAGGGTGAGGATGGGATTTGGTGGTACCCTGGGTTCCTCTTCTGCCACTTAAGCAAGCCAGAGGAGAATGTGCAGGTGCTCACCTCTTTTCCTTTCAAGGGAATATAAAGAATATTTATAAATATCCCCTTAAATTTACGAGGATTTTCCTTTCCCAATCTAGAGCTTGGATGTGTTTTTAAGATAGAGCAGCTGAAGTTGGCTAGAGGGAGAGTCCAAGGGAAACAGTAGTCCGGCAAGTGCTGGCAGTCTGCTGGGGTGGTAACAGTGGTCCCTTGGTCCTTTGACAGGGAACAGCTGGAGGAGTGGTTGGCATCCAAAGGCAAGGCATACAAGCGGCCACCTATGAAGCTGCTTCAGAAGAAGCCACTGGAGCTGACCTGGAGAAATGTCAAGGAGAAAGAGAAGCAAGAGAAAGAAGAGCAGCTAAAGCAGCTCTGCCTGGAGAAGATCAACAACACTCTAACTGAGTGCCTGAAACTCGTTGAGGAGGTAGGAATGGGAAAGGAGCTGCTTGAAATGGGCTTCTCCTGGAGCATCCAAGGAGATGAGGGCCACATCCCCCCAACAGCACAGAGGAGTTTGAAGCAAGCATTCTTGCTTACTTGGCTGCAGTTGCCAGAGGGTAACATCATGTGCAGGAAAAGTAAAAGTCCTCATGGAGTTATGGATAGGCCAGAAGTCATGCAGCAAGGTGCACTAATGGGGAAAAGGGAGCGATACGTGGTCACAGCGCTCACGTGTGTTACTGCTGGTGTCCTGGCAGCTGCAGCAGGGATTTCTGTGGCAGCAACATGCGCCAATTGAGCCTGCTTGAGGTATGTCCCTGGTGGACCTCACAACTGCTGTGAAGTGTCACTTCTGGGAATGGTGGCTACTGGCCCTGCTGCAGGGTTCAGTGGCCCTGGTAGTGCCAGCAGTGAGGAGTCTATCCATCGTCATTCCTCTGAAATACTAGACTCATTTTATCAAGGGGAAAATAGAGGCAGGAAAGCTATTATCTGTCCACAGTAGCATAGAAGGCTTGCAAAAACACTTCAGACCCTTCCTAGAGAGTGGTGGGACAGTGGTTATACGCTGACAGCTTCCCTGGTGTACGCCTCTGGCCCTTGCAATTGATGCCTTTCTCCGGGATCTTGTCCTTCTTGTAGGGTGTCCAGGCAGAAGAGATCTCTGCAGTGCTGTCCCCACGTTCCCCAGGCAGAGAAATTTGCCAAGTTCTGGATCTGCAAAGCAAAACTGCTCGCCCGGAGTGGCCCTTTTGATGTGGCAGGGTTATACAAAGCAGCAGTCTGCGCTGGTGCTGTGGTGAGTGAGGCATGCTTCTCTTCAGTAGCTCCCTGTGTTCCCCTGCCTCTGCGCCAGCTAGTTTCCTTGAGATCCAGGGGCTGGACTTTGTCATGACTTTAGCAGCAGTAGTCGCTGGTGAAAAAGCTGTTTAGAGCTGCTGGTCCTGTTTTGTCCCATAGAAACACCTTCGACTTTAAATCAGCTGAACAGGCACTGCCATGTGGGCACAAACAGGGCCAGGGGAAGATGTGCACCGTGCGCCGTGTCAGCTGTATCTGGAAGCAGTGTGACAGCAGCTGTGCGCTGGTCTGGGCAGCATAACTGCAGCATCTGTTGGGATTTAACCATGCAGGGTGGACTCCTGCCCAGCCGTGCCTGTGTGCTGACAGATCTCACTTGGAGAAGGAAAATCCTGCAGCCTTTTACTGCTGTCTCCAGCATAGGGTGTCATGATGCAGCAAAATCCTTTTGTCCTATTCATTTGTAACTCTGGTCTCTGCTCCCAAGTCAGCTGTGCCTTGACCCGCATTCTGCTTTTCCTGCAGCCACTCCAGGAGCTCAGAGAAGTTGTCCTTGATATTTTAAAGGCTGCAGATCAAACATCAGAAGGTAACAACATGTGCGTGGGGGGGCTGGCTGGCAGGCTGGAGTGTGGGCAGGCTCAGGTTCCCTGCTGCTGTAGCAGGGAAGCAGCATGGTTTGCAGTCTGTCCCAGCACCCCTTGTCCCTATTGACTTTGATGGAGACAGAGTCTTTTCCTCTCCTGTCAGGGGAAAAGGCTGAGCAGCCCATTCCTAGAGAGCCTGTGACGCCTTGCCCAAGGGAGATGCAGCAGGTGGTAGCAACACCCTGCCTGACAGGGGCGTCCTCGACTAAGCTGCCCATCTCCATCAAGTTACAAGTTACATCTGCATCCAGGTAAGGTTGGGCCACCTGCTCCTGGCAGCGAGTGCCCTCTGTGCCAGCACTCCTCTGCAGGGTTTACCTAAAGGCTCTTGTCCTCTCTGCAGAGGAAAGGAGTTGCCGGAAGCCCGGGAGCTGAAATTCCTGACACCAGTGCGGCGCTCACTGCGGATAGACCGTGCTGGGAGCCACTACCCAGCGATGCTGAAAGACCATGACCCTGTGGTGTCATCCCTCAGTGAAATCATGGATGCTGAGGGGGAGACTCAGTTCTTCTTCAGGAAAAACAAGGCTTTGCCAGAAGTGGTGGAGCTGGAGGGTTTGAGTTCGTATTCCCCAGAGTGCTGCTGAGGGATTCCCAGCAGGGTGGGGGCTGCCTGCTCCCATGTGCTGCCTTACGCACAGCACTGACTTCTCTTGTTGCCTCACAGATGTGAGTATGTTGGGGTGGTGCATTCTAAGCCTGTTTCAAATATGTAAGCACTAGTTTAAATAAATAAACACTTGTGGAAGAGGTGCAGCGTGGCCTAGTAAGTAGTGTGCAAGGTTGGAGACATGGGCTATGTCGCCTGGGGCTGCCCTTGGCTCCCTCTGCTGTGATGCACACACCTGATTTTCCCGCTGCAGGATAATGGCAGTCAGACTGCAATGCTCCAGGTACCTTCTGGTGTCTTGGAAATGACGTCCTGAAGGATTCACTGCAGAACTGTGTTGTGCCCTACCTGGACACCACGTGGATGCTCTCCACTGAGAGGCATGCACGGACCCAGTGTCTTGAGTCCTTGTGCAGCAGCGCTAGCTATGCCAGACTGGGGAGGGGCTGGAGGGGCTGGGGTACCTGCGGGACTGCAGCAGCTTCCACACAGGCTGCTGAAGGCAGCACATGCAAGGGGTGCAGAGGTCCTTGGGATGCAGCAGGCCAGGCTCCCAGACCCCTGGGCACACCTGGGGGTCCAGGATGGGGCAGCTGAGCCTCATTGGTGCACATGTGGCCCCCACAGCAGCACCCGCCCCCACACCCCTACCTCCCAAGAGCTGTCCTCGCACCAGGGGCACAAGGCACCTGGTGCAGGGCTGGTTGCTGGGGGTTGGCAGTTTCCCTGCTGTGAGGAGCAAAGTGGTATGGATGCTGGGAAGGGTGGAGGCAACCTTCCTGTCCTCAGCAAGCAACGGCCCTGTCCTCATCCCACCCTTTTGCTGCCTCCTGACGCAGCCACCACCACTGTTGGCTCAGCATCTTTACTGAGGAAACTGACGCTGGAAGAAGTCTTGGAGCAGTATCTGGAAGACCTGGTGCAGGTCTGGCTGCAGTCTGGGGAACAGGGCCAGGCCCCCTCCTCTGGGGTGCAGAACAGTGCTGGCAGGAGGGGGGTGGCCTGGGACTGCCAGGGACTCGCAACTGTCCCAGCTGCTGGCCGAGGATCTGGGAACTGCCCTTTGTCCCCACCTCAGGCTCAGGGGCAAAGGTGTTTCCATTTAAAATAACCGATTCTGTGCCTCTGTGGTGCCAGAAGTTTGAATGTCTTTTATAAAGAGAAAAGGGTAGAAAACAGAAGTGGGCAACAGCCGGCAAAAAGGATTCCCAGGGAGCAGCAGTCACCTCCAGAGTCCTCCTACACCTCAGCAACACCCCCCCACCTCTGCCCCAAGCTGGACCACGGCACCCGGGGCAGGAGCTGCTGCAGCCGCTGAGCGGAGCAGAGGGTTTCCAGTGGTACACATGTTGCTGGTTCTCCCCAGTGCTGGGCCACCCTCAGCTGGCAGCCAGCTGACTGGGAGAAGCAGCTGGTGCTGGGGGGCCCATGAGTGCAAGTGGGGGCACTGGGCAGCCTGTGGGCTCTGTGGGGCCCCTCTCCCGGCACAGCAGGGAGAAGGGCACCATTACATGGAGAGAGGCGTGATGTGGGTGGTGGCTGACCACAGGTGGCTTCGGTCAGCCAGCTGGTGGCACAAGTGTCCTGGGGCCACTGAATGTCCTTCTGGGGGCCAGCTTGGCTGCTGTTGGCACTGGGGTAGGTTCAGGCTTCTCCATCATCTTCCTCCTCTCCGCTGGAGTCCTGTGGGACCCCAGCAACCTGAGACTGAGATGGGGGCGGCTGAACGGGCACATGGCCCCACCAGCACTGGGGGGTTGGTGCTGGCACTTCCATGCCTTTCTGCTCCTCTGTCCCCTGCCACCCACCTGCTGGCCAGAATGGCCATGCTGGGCCAGCCAGGGTGCAAGGGCTGTGCCACCTTCTCCAGTATCCAAGCGGCTGTGCTCCACTGTTGACTCGTGTGCCATCTGCAGTAGGCAAAAGGCTTGCAGAGAGGGGCCATCACCAACCAGCTAAGTGGTTGGGTGTCCCCCAAACGCCACCATGAGCCCTGTACCCCCTTAGGCAGGGAGGGAAACTGAGGCACAGCAGGGGCTGGGAGGTGCATACCAGCACCGGGGGTGCCCGGAAGAGGTAGCTGAAGGGGTAGTAGAGGAAATTGATGAAGGAGGCGGCATACAGGTCCGCATAGCGCATCAGCTGGTTGGCAAAGAGTGTCTGGCGCGAGCCGCAGCGGAACAGGCTGCCCATCTTCCCGTAGCACATGTCCATCTCGTGTGTGACTTTCTGTGAGTGCAGCAGGACGGTCAGGGCACCCAACACTCCCCAGGGGGAGATCAAGGGGTGGGGGAGGCTGAGCTGTGTGCGGGCTGGGACGCTGACCCAGACATCACCTGGATCCGACGCTTGATGGAGCTGATGTCTGGGCGCTCACTACTGCCACTATCCAAGTGCCTGGAGTGGGAGAGACCCGGCTGAGGGCTCGCCTGGAGGGTCCCCCACGGGTGCCTGCATGCCTGCACACACCCGCACCCCAGCTAGTGCCTCCTGCCCACCCCATGCCCACTCACTGGTACAGCTCTGCCAGGAAGAGGTCCAGGCTCCGCAGCTCCTCAAACAGCTCTGTAAGGGCAACGGGGCCAGCTCAGTGTGGGCAGTGTCCTCCACTGCCCAGCACAACCAACACTGGGTGTCAGGGCACACCCCACTGGGGCTGGTTTTGCCACCAAGGCCAGGTAGGAGGGTCCAGGCCATCTCCCCCAGCTGGGCTCAGCTGCATTCCTGGCTGGGCAGGGTCCATGTCCCTGGCTGGGCACTGCTCACCGCTCTTCTCGGTCCAGACCTGCAGCTCACGGGCCAGCTCGGGCACCACCAGGAAGGTGCGCCAGCCCTGACGCTTCTTGGACTTGAGGATGTCCCCAAAGATGTGGTCCCCCATGTAGAGGATGTCTTTGCCCTTCACACCCAGCAGGTCACACACCACGTCTGAGGAGCCTGCAACAGCCAGATGTCACAACGATGGCACAGGCACGTCCCCCATGCTGCCCATGGAGCCCAGCCAGCCGCTCACCACCAGAATAGACAGCACAGTGCTGGAGCGGGCCGGTGTACGTCCCGATGCGCAGCTTCCCCGTGTCCTGCAAGACAAGAGGACTGGGGGGGTACCATTACCTGTGCCTGCCTGCTGCCCACCCAACAGTGAATCCCCCCCTGCTGTGCCCACAGGAGCTCCTGCAGTGCCCAGCTGGTGCCCACTGCCCCAGCCAGCCCCGTGGCAGTGGAGGGGTTCCCACCGTGTTGACTTGGCGCAGGACGGTGCCCTCCGCAAAGAAGAGCGGCTTGCGAGTGTCCACCACAATGAGGTCAAAATAGGATCGCCAGGGGCGCTGCGGGGTCTCAGCCTGCCAGGTGTTGGGGTGGGGGGTGTCAGCGAGGGGCTGCCGATGGCACCCTGAACCCCCAACTCAGCCCACACAGCAACAGGCTCACCTTGTCGCCATCGCTGAAGTCGAACAGGTAGGACATGATGGCCTGCAAGGACACCCAACGTCACTGCCACCGGCCCCAGGGAGGGCAGACCCCTGCCTGTGCTTGGCACCCCCTGCCCCAGGGCAGGCTGGACCTGGGGGTGGGGGGGACAAACACAGACACCCTCTACTCACGTCGGTGTAGTTGTAGTCGCTGTTGGTGGCCAGAAAGACCTTTCCCACCTCCTTCATGCGGCTCAGCAGCAGCGGCACGCGGGGCTGGCAGGGGGCAAGTCAGTCAGGGGCCGGGGGGGATGGTGGGGTGGTGGGCACAGGGACTCAGCTGAGGGACCAGAGTGGGGAGGGGTCCACAAATACTCACGTCCTTCACCACGTATTTCTCCAGGTTCTCCAGTGTCTTCTCCTTCAGGCAGCCCTGCAGAGGGGACAGATGGGTCTGGCCAAAGCGTCCTTGAGGTGGTGGGTAGGGGGGCATCCCCAGCACTCTCAGCATCACACACGCAGACGCGCACACCCCACTCCCCCACCCCCCGCAAACCACCCCCAGCCGACCGCACCCACCGAGAGGTGGACATGGTCCATGGCCTCACGCACATCCTGGAACATGCTGCGGAAGGACATGAAGAGGTTCCCATGCTTGTAGCCAGTGTCGCAGCTGCAACAGTGGAGAAAAGGGTTGTGGGGTGTGGGTGTGGGGCTGCGTGTGTGTGAATGGGCTGCCCCGCCAAGGGGAAACCCCGCCACACCCCCACAGATCCAAGCCCCCATCCCCCAACTCCGCCTTACTTCACATATCTGGAGCAGTTGGTGAAGAAGTCCACAAGACAGGCATAGAGGTGGGCCTCTGCCAGGGAGGGGACTGTGAGATGGGACACAGGGGGGTGGCACCCCACAGTGGGGAGGGGGCAATGGGAGAGGAATTTCTCACTCACCTGTGAGGTTGAAGAGCGTGTTGAGGATGTGGAAGCGCTTCATGTCATCCCGCTGGATGAACTTGTTGGGGTAATAGTGCAGGATTTCAGCCCTGGGGAGGGAACACAGAGCTGCACCCCACACCGAGGGTCCCCCCCCAGCCCCCCAGAGTGGGGGTCCCAGACTCACCCCTTGAGGAAGCGGAAGCCATGGGCACAGACCAGCAGGTTCCCGTGGGAGTCCACCTTCAGCAGGTTCCCGTACAGGGCATCGAATACCAGCCCCCTGCACCGCACACCCCATCAGCGGGTGGGGGTCCCACCAACACCCTCACCCTGTGCTCCCCCCCCACTCAAAAAACTCACCGGGTGGGGAAGGTGGGGTCGTACTTGTAGGCAAGGATCTCATGGGGGTACCCAATGGAGACGAGGTGCTCCAGCAGCAGGGTGAAGGCAAGCTCCTCGTAGTCAGGGGACTTGTACACTGCACAAGGACACAAGGACAGGCACAGGGGGTGGTGTGGGCAGGGGCTGGGGTGTCCCACCAACACCCACCCCCACCCCCCCAAAAAAAAAAAAAAAACAAACCAACAAAACGCACTTGCCAAGGTGTAGTCCATGTCAAAGCCAAAGCACTTGATCTTCTCCAGCGCCAGGCTCCGGTTGACGAAAATCCTGGGGGTGACCAGGGCAGGGGGTGGTTATGGGGTGAGGGGGTGACTAGGGCTGAAGGGGGGGTAGAGAGGAGGGGACAGGTCCCTGTCCCCCCATGCCCCGTCCTGGGCCAGCAGCCCTGGGGGGGAGGCGCGCCTGCCCTGGCCCAGGGGCCCCACAACGAGTTATTGGAGCAGAAAAATGGGCTTTTGAGCTGGAAACGGAGCCGGGTGTGGGCACACGGCAGGGAAGGGGGATGGTGGGCCCCCTCTTTTGGCCTGCCCCCCCGGCGTATCTACATGGGGGGTCCCTCCCCAGGGCCTCTCCTCCACTCCCCCAAGGGTCCTCCCTCGTACCTGCACCCCTGGGGTCCTTCCCTCACGTCCTGCCCCCTCCCCAAAGCGCCCCCCTTCCCCCACAGCTCCAGCGCCTGCTGCCCCCGCCCCAGCGCCCCGGGCCCCACCGGTGCTGGCAGTCCCTCCGCAGCGCACGCGTGTCGCCCGGGGCCGGGGCCGGGGCCGGGGCCGGGCCCAGGGCCGCCGGCGGACCCTGCTCCCCCTCGCTGCCCATCGCCGCCGCCTCCGGCCGCCGCCACTTTAACGGGGCCCGGCGGGTCCGCCCCGCCCCGGCCTCCAGCCCCGGCCCGGCCCCCCCGGGCGCAGGGAGCGGGGCACCCCGGGGTGGTGACGCTCAGAGCGGGGCAGTGTGTCCCCCCTGCGGACCCCCACGTGGGGCAGCGGACCCCCAGAGGGGCTCCCCTCGGCCCGGCCCGTGCGCCCCCCCGGCAGTGGCCCCCCCGCGGTGCCCGAGCCGCCCCCCCCGGAGGAAGCGCCCTCCCACGGCCGCGGCCCCGACGGCGCCAGGAGCGGCCGCGGGCGCCCGGCCCGGAACCCCCGGGGCCGGTGTTTGCCCAGCGGGGCCGCGGGCAGCGAATCATTAACCGGGGTCAAGGACCCGCCCCGCCGCCGCCCCGCCGGGCCCCCCGGGCGGGGGCTGCAGCCGGGGGGGGCTGCGCCGCACCGGGGAGTCCAGCGCCAGCGGCCACCCGCCCCCAGCCCCTCACGCCGAAGGGACAGGAGGGGGCACCCACGTCCCGTGGGAACAGCTCAATCCCGGGTGAAAACGCCGTCCCGTTCCCCGTGGGCCCTGCCGCAGGTCCCCGGCCCCGCAGGGCTCCGCGGGTCGGATCCCCGCGCAGCTCCATGAGGCGCATCCCAAACCCCACGGGGCACGTTCCCGAGCCCACACGTGCCCACAGGGCTCACCCCCACCCGCGGGGACCCCCGAGGTGCAGGGTACGCCCCGCCCGCTGCAATCACCTGCAGCTCTTGCAACACCCCGGTGCCGACCTGCTGACGTGGGTCCCCGCGGCCGGCCTTGGCCGAGCCCCCGGGACAGCAGGGAGCATCCCCGGGACACGGCGGGGTGGGGGGACACGGCAGGAGCAGCTGCTGCCCCAAGGCCCGGAGGGGGCATAGGGCTAGTGACAGGGTCAGGAGCTGTCCCCAGATGTGGGGCCCCGAAAACCTCCCCCCCGCCCCCCCGGCTCGGGGCTGAGGCGCAGCCCGGGGCTGTTTACGGCCAACACGTGGGGCCGTTATCAGCAGCCGCAGCCCCGCTCCCTCCCAGGGTGTGGGTGGCAGAGGGCCAGGACACAGACCGTGGCACAACACACCACCCGCCCCGGGGTCCCCCGCTCGCACACCCCAGGCCCAGGACCACAGGCAGCACTGGCGTACAAAGGAAATCTTTACTGAGTCCGAGGCAGCAGCGGGGGAGGGGCAGGGGCTGTCCCCCAGCGAGCCCCGAGCAAGATGGTTGGGCAGCATCTGGTGTCTGCACTGCAGCAAGGGAGGCAAAGCCGAAGAGCTTGGACCACGGGGGGGACGGGAACGTCCCACAGCCCCTAAGCCCACCCCGGCTGGGCAAGGCCCAGCCCCAGTCCTTACACGTGGAGGAGTCACTGCCAGAGGATCTTATTTTTGATGATTTTAATTAGGAAAAGTGGCCTCCCGTAACCGCTAATCTAAAACCACAGCACAGCAAGGCAGTCACCCCAAGGGCAGGCACAGTGCTGCACGCCTCCCCTACCAACTTAGCGCCAAGACATTTAAAAAAAAAAAGAAAAAAAAAAAAGAAGATACTTCAGTGACGACACTATGCAGAACTGAGGGAGCTCCATGCCACGGTGGGACGAGCCTCCCCCGCTCCTGGAGGGGAGGGTGGCAGCAGGGAAGCAGGAGCAGCGTGAGCCTTCAGGATCGCATACTTGAAGACAGCCATGATGGCAGCACTGATGAGACCCGAGATGGGGACAGTGACAAACCAGGCCATGAAGATGTTGCGGAAGAGGCGCCAGTCCACCGCCTTCCTGGAACGCAGCCAGCCCACCGAGACCACAGAGCCCACCTGCCCGAGAAGCCAGGGCACAGCTCAGCATTGCACTCTGCCTGCCACCCCCCAGCCCTCCCCAGGGTGCCAAAGGAAAGCCACAGCCATGGGGCCAGGGGGTCTCGCTCCAGCCCTTGGGGACGCAGCAGACCCCAGGCAGAGCAAGCAGGGTGAGGAGCTGCCACCCCAGGGCAGCAGCGGGGACAGGGCACCGAGGCACCCAGGTTCTTATGGCCGCTCAGCAGAGCCCAGGGGTCCAAAGAGGTTTTACTACCTCACTGAGTGCCCCCTCACCCAGGGGCCTCCCCCAGCCCTGGGCAGCTGCCACTCCACACTGAGAAGCAAGTGGCAGA